>NW_020837947.1:41856321-41950215 GCF_003676395.1 Aethalodelphis obliquidens
AAAAAATCTAGAAACAATAAATGCTGGAGAGGGTGTGGAGAAAAGGGAACCCTCTTGCACTGTTGATGGGAATGTAAATTGATACAGCCACTATGGCGAACAGTACGGAGATTCCTTAAAAAACTACAAATAGAACTACCATATGACCCAGCAATTCCACTACTGGGCATATACCCTGAGAAAACCATAATTCAGAAAGAGTCATGTACCAAAATGTTCATTGCAGCTCTATTTACAATAGCCCGGAGATGGAAATAACCTAAGTGTCCATCATCGGATTAATGGATAAAGAAGATGTGGCACATATATACAATGGAATTTTACTCAGCCATAAAAAGAAATGAAATTGGGCTATTTGCAATGAGGTGGATGGACCTAGAGTCTGTCATACAGAGTGAAGTAAGTCAGAAAGAGAAAGACAAATACTGTATGCTAACACATATATATGGAATTTAAGGAAAATAAAAATGTCATGAAGAACCTAGGGGTAAGACAGGAATAAAGACACAGACCTACTAGAGAATGAACTTGAGGATATGGGGAGGGGGAAGGATAAGCTGTGACAAAGCGAGAGAATGTAATGGACATATATACGCTACCAAACGTAAAATAGATAGCTAGTGGGAAGCAGCCGCATAGCACAGGGAGATCAGCTCGGTACTTTGTGACCACCTAGAGGGGTGGAATAGGGAGGGTGGGAGGGAGGGAGACGCAAGAGGAAAGAGATATGGGAACATATGTATATGTATAACTGATTCACTTTGTTATAAAGCAGAAACTAACACACCATTGTAAAGCAATTATACTCCAATAAAGAATTAAAAAAAAAAAAAGAAGTGCTATCTCCAGGAGAGATTTAATCATTTTGTGGACAGCCCAGCTGCAGCCCAGCAGCAGATCTATCTCCCCTGAATCTGTGACCCTGGGTCAAGTTCTAAGTGATACTGCAGCATCATGGCTTAAGTTAAGGACAGTTACACATAACGAAGCAACCCGCTACAGTATTAAATTCTTTGGTAAGAGCTGACCGCTCAGAGACTTGACAATATGAGTTAAATACACTATGTTGTGGTCTCAGAGGCGCTGGACAATAGGAATTCACGCCATTATTCTTGAAACAACTCTGTCTCCGGCAGAGGCCAGAGACAGTGGCCTGTGTCAGCGTCTTCCCCCCAATGTGGAGCTAGCGAATGATTTATATGCCATGAGGGAGAAGAGTTTCTCCCTTGCCTTTAACAAAGACTATTTTTAACTCTCTCATTTGAGAAAATTCTGTTTTCTGGCTCAGGCACCTTTAGATTAATAACGCTTCCTAAAATTGCAATGACTCATTAGGATCTGTGCTTGGAATGGGCTGCAAGCTTGGTTTGCACATCTCTCTCCGAAAGAGCTGTTTCATCTCACAGCCTCTGGAGAAGTCCCTCCAGCCACCTACACACAGACGACCAGGGGAAACCTGATTTAGGGGCTGTCAGGGAGAAAACCCCAAACAGAGCAAAGTGTAAACTCCTTTACGATTAAAGAAAGGCTTTCATGACCAAAAGGTGAAATAGCGCAGAAAAAATTCAATTTCTTTTTGTTGTTGTCTCTTTTCCACTTTATATGCTCAGAGAACTGCTTTCATGAGTTGGTTACAGGTTTTAGGCCTCTTTTTTTCCCTTACATTTCCTTACATTTTGGTATTAATTGGAACACTCGTCAGTCTCAGCAAAGGTGGTAAAGAGAGAAAGACGTGGAAACAAAAACAGGCTCTCAGAATGTGAGTGCTCCATCTGACAGAAAAGCAATTTCAGCCTTGGCTCTTCAGGGATGAAGCGAGAAGAGAGGTAACATTCACGTGTCTGCCTTGTGCAGGGTGTTGGCACATAAATTATCTCACTTAAGAGATGTGACTCAGTGACAGAGAGCAGGGGCAGTGAAAAATCCCACCTTGTGCACATCAGGGGAAAATGAGATCTTTCCAAAATGCAGCTGGTTGAGATAGAAAGAGAGAGACAGCCGGGCACAAATAATGGGACTGATATGAGAAAAAAGGGGGAATGTCGGGAGGGATGTGAGAGTCTGGAGAAAATATCTCCCATGCCATGCCCAACTTTAGAAGGTAGCCCGAAGACCCGGGAAGCTGGCTTTGGTTCAAGTCGTCTAGGAAACTCATCGTAAGTCCTTAGCGGTTCACCAGACAGGAAAAGTTGTACCTTTATTTGGGGTGTGGGGAGAACTCCTTGAGCTCACCATTTCTCTGGGGATGGATCCCTGTGGCCTCATTTAGAGAATGTGGGCTGCCTGCCTCATTCACCTTTCTAGCCCTAGCACCTAGCTGGGCACCTAGCAAATGAGAGTAGCTCAATAAATGCTTACCGAATTAGTGCCAAGAACAGTTCAATGAAATCCTCATCTCTCATTTGAAAATTGGGCGAACTCTTTCACAGTAAATTTAGTCAATAGGAATAGTTAGGAATAGTTAAAAAAAGAGAAAACTGGAGACGGGGAAGAGGGAAAAAAGGCACAGTGACTTAGATGGTATGCTAGGAATAAATGTGTTTGCAAAGTGGTTTTTGTGCATTGGGTAAGATAAAGAAGGCTGAAGAAAGGTATATTTGGAGGCCCTGGAATTGTGCTCCCGGGAACCATCCTGGATTTAAATAAGAGGGGCTGTTGGCCTTTTATTTCCATTCACAGGGATGGGGTGCCCTTTTCTGTGTTGGGCTTGGGGCTACAGTGGGAAAAGAACTCTTCTTTCTCTTCTCCTGGTGCTCACATTCTGGATGGGAAGACTGACAAGAAACATGCATCCGAGGTAACTCCATATATAGCCAGGATATATGGTGGTGATGGTGGTGTGTGTGATGTGTATGCGCGTTAGAGAAGGGAACTCTAGCTCTGGACAGGGTGGCTCGGAGAGGCCAAGGAGGCCATGTGACCACGTCCTCTGTCACAGTCCCCTCGAATGAGACCACTGAGAATAAAACCCACGCTCTTGACTTTGTACATTGCAGATAAATGGCAGAATAAAATTGTCATGTAAACACATCAAATCTTTTTTGGGGGAAAGGGAACAAAGCAGAGTTGAATCAAAATTAAAAAATTTTTTTCAGCTGGGAGAGGGATTTGAATCTATATATTTTAGACATATTGATATATGTCGAATCCTAATATACACCAGACACTGTGTCTGTTGTAATGAACAAGAGACCCTCCTTGACATCACAGAACTTAAAATGTACAAACTTAGACCAGGGCTCACAAACTCGAGTCCCTGCCGGCTAAGTAAAGGATGAGCTCGTGGCCACCTGGAGGGTGCCCGTCTTGTCAGGTGCAGCAGGTGAGCCACAGCTCACTTCCTGGGATTGCTGCTGTCAGCCATGCAGAACAACTGTTGCCAGTTTGTTACTTCTGTGTTAGACAATTTTAGTAAATCATTATGACAAAAAGAATAATCAGGGTACCACCTGAAACCCTAAAGGGGGTCCCTACACTAGTCAGAGAATGCTTCCCTGAAGCATCTGCATCGAAGTTACCATATGAGGAAAGAACTGCTTACATTACTTGATTTTCTTTTCACATTGACTTTTGTGGCTAGAATCCGTTTTGTTTTCTCCCTTCCTCCCCGCTATTGCTTCCACCTATTCAAACTGATAGTCTATTCTTTCCACTTATTCAAACTGATAGTCGAGTTTCTGTTTCATTGCCTCAGAGAAAATGTGGCAGGGCCAATGTCGGATTAGCTTGCAAATCTTTCTGGCTTTTATTTTCCCAAAGCTTAATACCTTAGGAGTAATTTGCAGATGAGGTAAAAGAAGAAAAGATTTTCCAGTATATGCAGAGTCTTGGATATCCAAAGGACAAAATACTACTTATTTCCTTCCCCAAGCAAGAAAGAAACTCCTCCCAGACTGGGAAGAGGTAGAGGAAGGAAAGAAGAAACAATAATGGGCTTCAGAGCAACAAGGATCCCAGCCTGGCCTCTTACTAATGCCACCGCTGGTGCGTCTAGACAGAGGGGTCTGTAAGCAGCTTAAAGAATACAGCTGTATCCCAAGCACGGCATCAGGAGCTTCTGGGCAAGAAGGGGCCATGCAGACAGGACGACAGGTAATTCAGTGGAGACTACATTCCTGGTTACCCATGACCATGACCACAAAACCTCTGCACCATCCCTGACCGTGGAAAAGATCTTGTAACCATGGCGCAGCCCTAATGGGAGGGGAGAGCCCCAAGTGCAACAGAGGTGAGGTTTTCTTCCTCCTCATCAGTGGTAGCCAAGGTAAAAATAGAGTGAGTCACAGAAAATATGAAGATGTTTTATGTCCTCCACATTTGGGGATGTGGCTTGAAATTCAAACCCACTATAATTTTTAGTTATAGGCATCACACACTAAAGTGTGCATGTTTTCATATTAAGTCCTTTGGAACCCTTCTTTTTTTAAAATACAGATATGGCACAAATTTTTCTTTTTAGCCACTAATTCTATGTCCTGACCTTGAAAGACTGCAAAGACAGTCCCTGCTGCTCCCTCCCTAGAAATTCAGGTGCCGGGTACTCTTGTCCTTGGAGGGACTAATAGGCAGGAAGAGTGGAGTCTTCGGGTGCTGGTGAGAGAAGGTTTCACATTGTATATTATTCACCTTTAACATAGTAGTTGAGAGTGATTCCATGCTGCGGTGAAGCTTGGAAACCCTTCGGATTGCATTTCCAGAAAACCTGATCCATGTGTGGTGGGGCCAGGTACCCCATCATCTAGAAACCCTTTTGAGAGTTGTGCTCTTAATAAGTATTCCAGGGCACGGGCACAAAGGTACTGCCATAGGCGAACCAGGATGCACAGTCATGTTACCCTCATGCGTGGAGACACTTTCATGGTATATGGTGTATGGTGTGTTGTGATTTGTTCTTTGTCAGGAACACATCACATCCTAAAAAATTACAAGCAGTTTGTCTTTTCTAAATCACCCAGTGGAATCTGAACCAATAATGAAGGTGAACTGTGTGCTGGTCCACTAGCAATTCCACAAAGGTCTTTGCTAGGAGATCCACTGTTCCAAGATAGGTGGAGAGAGAAGCAAATGTTTCTCTGCTTCCTGATACTGAAAGATTAGGGAAAGGAATGAAAGCCAGAAGCATAGAGAATATTTTTACCTCTTGCTTATAAGAAAAAATTCAAATAAATGATTTAAAAAATCACACAAGAGAAAAGAAACAGTAAAAGATCATGGTAGGAAGAAAGATGGATTCACAGTAATTTGCAAAATGCTTCTATTAATTTTCAATTAATTGCAGAGTAAGTTGTAGACCTTAGGCCTACTGAGCCCTATTCCAGGCAGGCATCTCTAGAAGGTTTGGCTCTTCTTGAATTAACTAGATTGGGATTTAGGTAACAAGAACTTATTGGGAAGCACATGCTTTGATTTCTAGGGACATACGTTGAAATGGGTGTTTTTTGATGGCCACAGTTGAGTAGTGATCTCTACTCTTAGTGTTGTCAGTTCACAGGATCCATCCAATTTTTCTCTGAAAAGCAATTTCCTCTTCCATGCCTGTCTTAGCACTAGGAAAAATTTTGCTCTGACACCTTCAACCTCTGTCATCAATAATGGCTCTCAACAATCCAGGTGGAATTCACCTCTAACCTTAACTTCAGAGAGTGAAATTTTAACTTAAATTGTGAACACAAAATACACAAACACATGCCATCCAATCATTTGCTATCTGTCACTATCTGTCATGGGCTTTAAAGCCACCTAATAAGCTTCAGAAAATAAAAGTCTTCACTGCTGGAGGTATTTCAAGACATCTGGTTATCATGATTAATTGTAGCAGCCTGAGCCATATAATTTCTCTTACTTTGAAACAGATTCTGAGAGAGGTGTTTAAAGTTTTAGAGTCAGACCAAAGAGAAATCCTTCCAGGGAAAGCATTTCCAAAAAGCAATAATATGCTTTAGGTCATTCATTTGAACAGAATAATCACAAGGATCACCTAAGTTTTAGGGTAAATGGTCTTTAAGGATTAAATTTGGTCATGAAAAAGCACCAATCAGGTTATTTCATACTATAGGGCTTTGATAAGTCTATAAAAGTATAATTTTGTTACAAATGTTTTTGTGCATGTATATATATATATACACATATACATATATATGAAAACAACAATGTCATTTCATAACGATGAATAATATAGAATACCTACATCCATTTACCTCTTAATTGTTTTCAAATTGCTTTTTAAGCTAGGGTTTATTAATGCCTTGTGTTTATTCTGTACTCTATTGAGTTTCTTAATCTCAAAGAAAAAATAAGAAAGGAGATAGTAAAGTGTAAGTGGAGAAAATAATGAAATAGAAAACAAAGACATAGAAAGTATCATCCAAGTCAAAAGTTGTTTCTAAAAAAATTAGCAAACATACTTTACAATATTTATTGATCTATCAGTTATTGAAAGTCACCTTAAAAATCTCCCACTTTGATGAATCAGTTTTTACTTTATCTATTTTGAATCTATTCCGTAAGATGTTACGGAAAAACCCAAACGGACATTTTGGCCAACCCAGTGTATTACTAGGTACTTACAAGCTTAAGATTGTTTAACATATTGATTAACTAAACCTTTAATCAATAGGTAGTGAGCCTTCTCATCACTAAATAATATTTTTGTCTTAAAGATTTTATCAAATATATCTATAGGAACTCTGTTTTTCCAGTTATTTTTTCCCATTCTTTTACTTTCAATCTTTTTTTTTTAATCATTCCAGTTTTAGGTGTATTTTTTGTAATCATACAGCTAGAATTTTTAAAAAATTATCCTGATTTTTTTTTTAAGTGGGAAGTTTTGGGCATTTACATTGATTGTAATTTCTCATATATTTCTACTCATTTTTGCCAAATTTTTGGACTTTTTATTTGTCTCAAGTATTGTTTCTTCTCCCTGCTGCACTTCTTCCCTTCTCTTGGATTTACTGAATTTTGCTCCCTCATTTCATTGTCTTCCTCTGTTAGATTTTAAGTTTTGTGTCCTAATTCTATTCTTGTAGTGATTACTTAAAAACGTAATATTCCAATGTTTAAAGTTAACTTCACCCTCCTCCAAATCAATACAGGAACTTGGAACGTTTTAATCCCAACCATCACTTCCTGAGTTAAATGTTATTGTTGTTCATGGTTCAAATAAACATTACCATCATGTTTTACACAATTAAGGTTTGTATAGATGTGCCTTAATATCTATTATTTTCTTTATTTACCATTTCTTCTTTCACCTTACACCTTACTACAATCTTATTTATTTTCCTGAAGAACATCTTTCCCTTACTGAAGGTCTGTTAGTAGTAAACCTATTTTCACTTGTGAGAAAATAATCTTTAGTACACCCTCTTTTTTAAAGGATACTTTTATTATATGTAGGTTTTTTTCTCTGCACAGTTGAAAGGCATCATTACTATTTTCTAGATGTCATTGTTCTAGATTGATCTAATTGTTACTCTTTTTTTTGAAAAAAAATTTTTTAACATCTTTATTGGAGTATAATTGCTTTACAGTGGTGTGCTAATTTCTGCTGTATAACAAAGTGAATCAGATATACATACTCCTCTTTTGTTGTGTTTAAGATCTCTTTTCTTTGGTGTTCTGTAGTTTAATCATGGTGTCTCTAGATGTGGTTTTATTTTAATTACTTTGCTTGATATTCACTAAACTTTCAGAATTTAGGGGACTCGGGTTTTTAGTTAATTCTGGAAAAGTTGTTACCATTATCTCTTTAGTGCCGCTCTCTTTTTCTTACCATAATCTCCTTCCAGAGTCCGAGTTCACGTTGCATCTTCTCAGCATTCTCCATGTCAATTAATATCTGTTTCATGTCTTATTTTTATCTACTAGTGCTGCATCCTGAATAAATTTTTAAGAACTTTCAGTGCACTAATTATCTCTTAATTGGAATTGATTCTGTTTAACCTCTACATTGAGTTTCTAATTTCAATTATTATGTTTTTCATTTCTAGAAATCCTATTTGGTTCTATTTTTTAGATCTACCTGATCAATTTCTGATAGTCTCTTTCTTTGTCATATAATAAAGTCTTCCTCTATTTCTTTAAGCATATTTACTTAAAATTTTTAATCTGGTAATTCCAATAGTTGTAATGGGGCAGGTCTATTTCTGTATTGTTATGCTGGTTCTTATTCATGATGGTTTGTTTTCTTAATTTGTTTAACATTAAAAAAATGATTAGCTCATATTCCTTAGAACTTTATCTATGGAGATTTTTGAGATCATATTTTAAAGTTCATTCCTCCAGAGGATCTGTAATTGTTTATGTCTGGCACCTAGAGCAACTACTAATCTGAGACTACTTAAATTTTAGCCTCAGTGTTTTTTAATACATAAAGATAATATGATTTCAGATATGCATGCATGTGGCCTTGTGGTCAGAAATTTGAAGGGGAGATTTTTTTTTTTTTAGTTTAAATTGTTGAGGAAATTTATTGAATTAAGTCTGTAATCAGAGTTCAATTATTTATGAAAACTTGTTCTCTAAATGTGGTTTGTTAAAATTGTGTTGTGTTTAATAAAGGCTGCATTCATTTCCATACCAGTGGTAGGAATTGTTCCTCTCTAATCATAAAAGCCCTTCTTCTTCTTTTTTCTTTTAAACTGTATTTAACATTTACTGCTTAAAAATTATTTCCTATATGGCATTGCTTGATTTGTGGCTTTGCACATTCTTTAGTTCTGGGAGCTTTCAGAGAAACGAAGTATTAATATAATGCAAAAACTCAGCTGAGAGCTGGTAATATTTGTTTTCTGCCCTGTGTTTTCTTTTCTTTTTTATTTATTTATTTATTTTAACATCTTTATTGGAGTATAATTGCTTTACAATAGTGTGTTAGTTTCTGCCTTACAACAAAATGAATCAGTTATACATACACATATGTTCCCGTATCTCTTCCCTCTTGCATCTCCCTCCCTCCCACCCGCCCTATCCCACCCCTGTAGGCAGCCACAAAGCACTGAGCTGATCTCCCTGTGCTATGCAGCTGCTTCCCACTAGCTATCTATTTTATGTTTGGTAGTGTATATATGTCCATGCCACTCTCTCACTTTGTCCCAGCTTACCCTTCCCCCTCCCCATATCCTCAAGTCCATTCTCTAGTAGGTCTGTGTCTTTATTCTGCAGGGGAGAATTTATTTCTATTGATTCTGCTCTAACCAGATCAAAGCTCAGAGAGACACATATCCCTACTTCTTCTTTTTATGAGACAGAGTTCATCCACTGAGAGGCTTTCCCTTTGCTGGTCCTGAATTTATTCTAGGTCTCTGGTCCTACAGTCCATACTTATTGGGTTCTAGGCTTTTACTTTTGAATGCCATACAGGTGACCCATTAAAACCAGTACTCTGAAATCAGCCTCTGAACCACCCGGATTGAGGGTACGTGGAGGTAACCCAGCACCAGTGTATGTCCATCCAGATGACCTTCTGGCTGACAGCCGTGTCTGGCTTCTACAAATTCCCATAAGTTTCCTGTAAGATCAATTATACTTTAAAAGAAAAAAAACTTAAAAAAAATTTTATCTCATAATCTTAGGGGAGCTGTACTGGGAAAGGTTTCTCAGAATATATATCCTATGTCAAGTTTACAAACCAAAAAAAAAAAAAAAAAATAGAAATCCTAATATGGTCATTCTAAAAAGTACTCATTGTCTGAATTCCAATAACATAAAATATACTGGAGGCCCACCTTGGCAAAATATGCTAAATAAAAAATAGAAGATAGAAGACTAGTTTATTTATAGGATATAGAATTCTTGAGGTTAACCCATTCAGCTATATCAGTAGTAAAACTACCTCCTCAACCCCCAAAAAGGCTAGAAGGAGAGGCTCTGGTTAGGGTTCTGAATGCTAGGTATCTATTTAGAGGGGAAGTAGAGAGGTGCCCTTGTCCTGAAAAGCTCTGAGATAAGCCTGGCTCCTGTCTGTTTTTCCTTAGTCCCCAGGTATGGAAGGGTATACATGAATTTAACAACAACAAAAAATTAGGTTAATCTCTGTCTAGGAAAGAGATGAATCCATTGAGTCACATATATTCTGCACTAAAAAGTCTTCATTAAAATTTCTAGTAATGTGGACATTGTTTATTTATGGCTCCTCATAAAAATATTCTTAAGGGTTATGTTCAAAACTAGTTTGCTATTTACCTGAGCTTAGTTTTAAGACACTGAGTTGCAGAACTACCACGGGCAAATCTGATTCTGTGTCAGTCACAGACCTGGGTTTTTAGAGCACAAATCTACTCACAGAGGTACTGAAAAATCCTAGGAACAAGACAAGAGAGTTATCTTTGGGATAAATCTTACATCTGTCTTGTGATTTTCTGAGTTTCTTTATGAGTCCTGTCAGTCTCTTCTAGTTGACCGTGGTTAGGATAGAGTCCTCAGTGAGGCTCAGTGCAGGGAATTTTCTCCATTTCTGGGCATAGTGGACTAAAAAAGGCATCTGGTTTTACTTCATATGATTCTCCTTAAACTACTTGTGATCCTTCTTTTATAAGCAAATGTTAGGTAATAGGTATCATGAGAAAAAATATGCCAAAATTCACTTTTAATGTTAAAAAATAATACTAAAAATAAATTCTTATAAATAAGATGGTCAGCTGAATTGAATACAAACAAAAGGACATGAAAAGTTTTTTTAAAAGTAGCTGTAGAAACACAGGGTCCAAAGATATCCTTCCACACACAGGTGAGCGGCTGAGCCCTAAAACAGGATGCTCTGACAAGAGAGGTGTGGAGAAGGACGTGAGGCAGAACATTCTAGGTGGAGAATGAGGGAAGGTATGAGGACAGAAGAGCTGGCATCCTCCAGAGAAGGGTCAAAAATCCAAATCACCAAGTCCTAGGAGGTGTTGTTGATATTCAGTGGTGAAGATATCCTAGGGGTCTGAACAGAATCTACAGGTAAGAGTGATGGGGATCTGAATTGCTGTGGTTTTCAGGTTTAGGGGTTTACTTGAGTTGCAACATTGGGAAAGTTACTGTCGTAGGAATAGTAGTATCCACACCTTACAAAAGTGAGCATGAGAGAAGTCAACATCCACCCAACCCAGGACTGCAACAAAAGGAGGTTTAACAGTGTGACCTCAGGAAGAGGTCAAACAAGTAAAGAGGAATAGGGAATGGCTTCATAGGCAGCTCTTAACCAAGAAATTTTCTTCCTGCCAAAGGCCAGTGTGGTCTATGTACCCACTGCCCCTTCACACTCATGCAATGTAAAACCATTCCTAAGCAGGCAGAGACCATTTTTTTCAGGGTTCATGGTAGATGCCAAAGGGACTTGGAAACTATAGTACCAAATTAAAGAGATCATTCTGTAGAACAATGGAACTATACATGAGGAAGAAACTACTTAAAGTATGAATACTGATTATTAAAAAAGGACTAAGAAGGATCTGCAATTTGTAACCAATTTGTCATAGATCAGTGAGGAGCTTAGAGGACAATCAAAAGCAGAGACTGGACGGGATCAGAACGGAGATCATTCCCTGACCAAGGTTCTGGCATTTTCCCTTTTAAACTCAAGAGGAAAATTCTTAAAGAATTTTAATCCATCCTTTTCATTCTGAGTTTTCACAATGAACCATACAACTATCCCATGCTCCATCTATAAGGGACATGGGAAGGCTTACCTCCTTTACTTTCTTAACCATTCCAGTAAGTTTTGATTTAATGGAAGAAATACAATGAAGTAAAATTTGTCTAAGATAGTACAAGGATAGGGAGGCTTACTTAGAAAAGAGAAACTTCTGTCAGTTATATTTAACAGTATCTGATGTATAGCTTCCCATTTTTAGGGACCATGGAGAGATCAAAGAGAGTTTGAAGGTGTGCACTGAAAGCTATGATAAGCATAGAAAAAAGGACCTATGAAGACAGCTCTAAAAAGTGTGCAGTAGTCCTTAATCAAAGATGGAAAGGTTTGGTGATTTAATATGACTTAAGGTGACTTTGAGGGATACAAAAGATAATTAGAAAGAAGTGGGTTTATAAGACAGTGGCAGAAATTCTGGTCAGGTATCAGAAAAAATAACTTTTTAACAAGTTAAAAGTTATGGAAGTAGCTGCTTGGGAAAATTCTTTCCTACAATAAGGATATAGGAATATGTAAGAAAATAAATCACTTTTTCATTTGGCATTATGTAGGTGCTGTGAGCTTTGAGTGCAAAAAAAAAAAAGATCAACTGCAGATTAAAATTTTATAAAAAATGTGATACTTAGAAAGAGGGAAGTGATCACTCTCTTTCCACTCTGAACAGCAGAGCAGTGGGTTTTTCTCTCGCAAAGGGAAAAGGAATAAATGGAAGGTGCTAAGAAATCAGTATGGAGAGGGTCTGCAGAGGTTTGCCTAGAGGAGAAAAATGTACATGAGGTGTGTTTCAAATATTTCAGTGAGAAGAATTTAATATTCCACGGGGCCTCCCAAAATAGATTTAGGATACTGGCTATCAGTGAAAAAGGAAACAGGTTTTGAGTCATTGTGAGGAAGAAATTTAATGGTCAGAGTTGACCAAAGATGGGATGCATTTCCCTGGAATATAATGAGTTCAAAATAAGTATACTCTGAGTCCCTGGTTTGGATATTGTAGAGGTAGAGATTATACAGTTGGAGTAGGTGACTCTTAAAGTCTCCATCAGTACTTTTTTGTTCTTTAAACAGTCTCACTATAAACAACAAAAAATTATTTTCCTTATTTGACTCTGTCTAAAATCAGATTAGCCAACTATGAACAATGTAGCGACTACAGATACTTTCTCAAGTTTGTTACAAAACAAGCCTTTTCTCCTACCCTTCAGGTATGACTTCTCACTTTCTGCCCCCAAATGCAGGCGTGAATACATTCTGAAAAATGGTAATTTTTAAAACTGCTGGCCGTATTAGTTGGTAATATACATGTGTATGACAAAGACAATGGTGATGTTTGTGAAGGTGAGGCTGCTTCATGTCACGAAACTGCAAAACATCTGAGTGATGACATGTGGAGTTACCAGAGTATCCTCGGCAGGAGGAAACCACATAAAACTTTTTGCTTTCTTTTATAACCCAAATAATTAGCTTAATGTCATTGTGTTAACTGATTGGAAAATTTTGCTCTTTCTGACGGTTTTCTTCAAGTTAGAAAGAAATAGATTATTCCAAATTTGCATATTTAAAGTATTGAATTTCTTATATTTATTGCCAATGAGGATTTGCCTTAACAGAGAAGGATTGACAAGGATTCTTGTTATGACTTTTCACATCTCAAGTCTAAGAAAAGATCAAGGAAAGTGGGCCATGTTGAGCTACTCAGTGGAGCTTGTCTCTCATTTCTAATTTGTCAATTTGAGTCTATAGGAAGTAAAAAATGAGAACTTTTTTTCTGGCCATGCCACACAGCATGCATGTTCTTAGTGCCCCCACCAGGGGATTGAAGGATTGAACCCAGGCCCCAGCAGTGAAAGCGCTGAGTCCTAACCACTGGACCTCCAGGGAATTCTCAACAGTCATTATTTTTATAATAAAAACAAACTGTAAAAATTAAACACTTAAAGCTGGCATTGCCCATATCATATCCCAAAACACAACAAACACAATGAGGTAAGGGCAGAGCTGACTGTGATGGGAAGCAGAAGTCCCATTTATAGGGTTCTGGTTCAAGTCTGGGCTCTGCTTCTTATTAGGTATATGCCTTTTATTTGCCTTCCCTTAAAAAGATACTTTCATTATACATAGACTTGTAGGATGACAGGTTGTTGTTTTTTCCAGCACCTTAAAAAAGTTGTTCCATAGCCTTCCTGGCCCTATTGTTTCTAGCAAGTGGTGTTTTTCCCTCTTTGTAGTGTATCTTCTTTCTTTTGCTGCTTTCAAGATTTTCTCTTTGTCTTTAGTCTTTAGCAGTTTGACTATGATATAACCGGGTGTAGCCTTCTTTGCATTTATACTGCTTGGGATTTCCTGAGCTTCTTGGATCTATTTGATGTCCTTCAACAAATCTGAAAAGTTCTTAGCTAAGATTTCTTCAAATATTTATTCTTCCCCATTGTCTCTCTCTTCTTCTGGAGTCCAATCACATGCATAATGGATCATTTCATTTTGTCCCAGGTAGTCTATTGTTTTTCTTTTTGTTTTTCACTCATTTTTTTCCTGTTCCAACTGGATATTTTGTACTCACCTATCTTCAAGTGTACAGATTCTTTCCTCTGCTGAATCCTACATTCTTCATTTCTGATATTGTGTTTTCTATCTCTAGAATTCCTACTTGACTATTTTAAAAATAGTTTCCTGGGCTTCCCTGGTGGCACAGTGGTTGAGAGTCTGCCTGCCGACGCAGGGGACACAGGTTCGTGTCCCGGTCCGGGAAGATCCCACGTGCCGCGGAACGGCTAGGTCCATGAGCCATGGCCGCTGAGCCTGCGCATCTGGAGCCTGTGCTCCGCAATGGGAGAGGCCACAACAGTGAGAGGGCCATGTACAGAAAAAAAAAAAAAAAAGTTTCCTGGTCTCTGATGAAATTCCCCATATCTTCAACCTCTTCCACTAGAACTTATGATTTTTATCATAGTTATTATTAAGTCCTTGTCTGATAATTCCAATATCTATGACATCACTGGGTCTGTTTCTATTGATTATTTTCTCTCTTGACCATGTGTCACATTTTTCTTGCTTCTTCACGTGTCTAGTAATTTTTTATTGTATCTGGACATTTTGTATAAAATAACAGTAGAGGCTGAACTAAATAATATTTACTTTCCAAAAGAGGATGCCCTTTTTGTGTCAGTCTGCTTGGTTTTCGGGACTGAGTCAATCTGATCAGTGGGGCTGCACTTTCTTGTACCTTTAGTTTGACTTAGTTCACTGCTGACTTCAAATATTTGCAAGCAGGATCCGTACTACCTTTTTTCAAGACTTGAGGTTTGAGCACTGTTGAGGTTTTAGAGCTCTCTTTGCACTTTGCAACAAAGCAACCAACTGTCTGAACCACTAAAAAATATATCTTTGCATTATAGCTCAGCTGACTACTGTTTGGGTTGCTGGGGAATTCTCTTTGCTCTCCAGTCATGTGACAGGCTTTCTGCACCATAGAAATCTCTCTCTGTCTGGAATGTCTCTGAAAGATTTCCCTCAGCAATCCTGCCATGCCTCCAACCCTTGGAAGGTGAAAGTCTATCGTGCCTCAAGTTCATTTCTCTCAGATCTCCTGAACTGTTCCCTCCACCTTCAAAGGAAGACTGTCATGTACCTGGGGAGGCTCCACACAACTCAGGTGGAACCTCTTTTAGCTCTCCTGCTCCACACCTCAGGCTTTGGTATACTACAGGCCCAGCACTAGACACAGATCCATGAAATATAGTTTGCAGGTATACGTAGACCTGCTCTGTGGCTGGGGTCCTTTAGAATTAAAATCTGCCATATCAGCTCACGTGTGGCCAGTAAAACCTAAAGTTCTGGCTGCCTTTTTTTTTTTTTTTTACCTCTCTGTAGATTCCTTCTCTTGTCACTCTGCCATGAATGAGAGAAGCTGTGAATCTTTTCTGTCTCACAAAGGGAATCTTCTGTAGTTTTATACATTTAGGTCTCTTTCCTTCCTTAGCTTCCTGGTAGGTTCATAAAAACAATGATTTTATATGTTTTCTGTTGGTAGAGTGAGACTGATGGTCTTTTGTGATTTACTATATGCTAAATAGAAGCGGCTCTACACTTTTTGATAAGTCAGTATCTCAAAGCTTCAGTTTCCGTATCCATAAAATGACCTAAATGACGGTTATAAGGCTTATAGATGATGTAGTTGTGTTGTACATTCTCATTTCCTTTCTCTTTCTCCTTTGGAGGGTACTTGAAATGGTGCATAGCGTGGTCATAAAATCAAACAAACTCACTATGCACTATTTCTTTCTTTCTCCCTCATTTAAGTGTGTTCTTCTCTGTCAATAATTATCCAAGTTGAATGGACTGGCTTTTCACCTGTTGCTTCAGAAAAATCTTACTCATCCTGGAATATACTACTTTTATTCAGAGCCAGAAGTAAATTAAAGGCCAACCCTAGAAAAGTCACATACAATTGAATACTGTCTCTCAAATATCAACTAGATTGGCATTTTAATGAAACCACCTTGGAGCACATAAAATGATCACTATATATTAGTAAACAACTTTTATTTAATAGTCATCCTCATTTTTTTAGGGAGGAAATTTGAGTCACAGAGATATTACGTTGACCCGCTTAAGGAAGGAACGTAACCATGGTAGAAACCATCCTTGAATGTAATTTGACTGTTCTGAATCCCACAGCAGTCATCTAAACCATGCTGCTAATTTAGACCGATTTGGGATTCCTGGAACCTACTTCTATGCCACTTTCATTATTTTTTACAGAAGAGATAAAAAAACATATATACTAAACTGACTTCATTCTTTTTGTATTAAACGTTAATAAAAATGCCACAAGAGTGAAGAAAACCATATGTAAATGACACTGAGCTATAGAAAAAGACAGGATCTATTTGGCTGATGGGCATATTCCTGCACTGATATTGGCTAAAATGATCTCTATTTCTCTCTCCGATCCATTCTTCTCAGACATATTAACACCGGTAAACCTCCCCTGGAATCCAAAATCCAAATGCTGGAAAATGCCCCTGGGTTCCCCCTCATATTCTGCTTTCTAAGCAAAAATAATCTTTTTTTTTTTTGAATGGATAATTCTGGTTATACCACAGCTAAACTGACTCAAGTACTTTAGTTTACATGATGCCCTAAAGGATTATTACTGATGTCATTTATGTGATCACAAGCTGTGTTTACAGCCATAAAGAAAGCTAGGCTTGGGTAGTATTAATAGCCCTACTAATTACACTACTATAAAAGGTTTATGGATGATATAAATTTCCACATTATTACTCCAATGTTTTGGCGGTGGCGTTCTTCCAGAGGAAGGTATCACATGGCCCATTTGTTTTCCCTTCTTTGCACTAATTCATGAGGAGATGAAAACAAGAGACTGAGTTAAAGAAAGAAGGAAAGGCGTCCGCTGGGACTTATTCTTACACTGCAGAGGAATCATTATCATTTCATGTTTTTATTTTAGGGTTTAAAAGTTATTTCATCTTGCCCATAAACATGTGAAAGGATGCTCATTTCACTGGTAATTAAGGAAATGAAATTTAAAACAAGTATTTTTCACCTTTCAGATTGAAAAAAAGTTACTGATAATATCAAATGTCAATAAGTAAGTGGGAAAACAGATACTCTCAAATATTGTTAGTATGCTTTTGAACTGGTAATACCTTTGGAAAGGACAGATTCGGTGATATTTATCAATATTTAAAATGCCTCGACTCAGCATTTAAATTTTTAGAAATCTAAACTATGAGATACTCTCATCTATTTAAGGATATATCTACAAGGTTGTTTCTCGTAAATGGATGGAAATGCAAAATGGCAACAATCTGTATGACCAGTAATTGTGAGTTTATCAATACTATCGTAGCAATTAAAAATAATTAGGTAAATATACATATACTGAGATGGAAAAATTTCCAGTATATATTAAGTGGAAAAAGCAAGTTTCAGAACAATATGTATAGCTCCTAGCATTTACATGAAAAACACATTATAACCATGTACATGATGCATATGCATAAAAAAATTCTGTGAATGGTGAATAACAAAATTTTAACAAAGATTTCCTTTGAAGAAGAGAGTGGCATTTATGCCATAGGTGAGAAGCACTATCTCTTTTTTTTTTTGCGGTACGCGGGCCTCTCA
The DNA here is from genome assembly GCF_003676395.1 of Aethalodelphis obliquidens. Taxonomy (NCBI): domain Eukaryota; kingdom Metazoa; phylum Chordata; class Mammalia; order Artiodactyla; family Delphinidae; genus Aethalodelphis; species Aethalodelphis obliquidens. The sequence goes on from NW_020837947.1 coordinate 41,874,107, forward strand.
CTGTTGCGGTCTCTCCCGTTGCGGAGCACAGGTTCCGGATGCGCAGGCTCAGCGGCCATGGCTCACGGATCCAGCCGCTCCGCGGCATGTGGGATCTTCCCGGACCGAGGCACAAACCCGTGTCCCCTGCATCGGCAGGCGGACTCTCAACCACTGCACCACCAGGGAAGCCCCAAAGTGAACTGATTTTAATTGGAAGTTCTATATTAAGAGATGAACTGATTTTTTTTTTCTTTTTTTTCTGCGCCACATGGCTTGCGGGATCTGGGATCTTAGTTCCCAGCCAGGGATAGAACCCGGTCCACAGCAGTGAAAGTGCCAAGTCCTAACCACTGGACAGCCAGGGAATTCCAGAACTGAATTCTTTGAGTTCAGCGATAATGCTGTGTACAGAGCACAGTATGAACCAAAGTTACATCTTCTGAAACTAGTACCTAAAATATTGTTTATTTTTTTACATTAGGATCAACGTCTCCTGCTCTAAAACCCAAGGCAACTTGGCTTGCACTTCAGAAGACACCCTACTCAGAAAACAAAAATTAGTTATTATATCTCTGGTCTCCTTTCCTCAAGTAGATGGGCACATTGGAAAGCAGAAATAGCAACATTCTAGTATCTTGATTTTGAGTCTCTTTGAATCCTTGTTAAAAGACCGTATTTTGGTTTACAAAATGAAGCTGGAAAGTAGATGTTGATTTTAATTGACATGGAAAATAGTCACCTTTTATTAACCAATTCCTCTCCCAACTGTTTTTAAAAATCCTGGTTTCAATAAAAGTCACAAATAAACAAGGATTTACATGATCATCCAAAGCCTGGTTGACTGCTGCACTTCAGCTTAGCATAAATAAAGTTTTAAAAGAGGGATTACAGTGATGAAGATGTGGCAGATGTCAGAGACAGAGAGCTGTTCAGGGGTGGTAGCAGCGGTCCAGGTGAGAAGGAATGCTAGGCAGTGCTAGGGTTGATGGGGATGGAGAGAGGGCATCTGAAGGGGTCTCATCAGGTGCTGGTACCCAGTGGGCTCAATAAATATTTGTGAAATTTAACTGAAGACAACTTTGTACCATCAATATATTCCACAATCAAATGAAACTTCAACCCCAGAGATGGTGGGACTTTTCTAAGTTAGTTGCTAGCTGTGTTTAAACTTTAACCTTGGGAGCTGCATCGATACACAGGGGATACCTGTGGCTAGAGATACACTTGCTAAGGGGAGATACTCTTTTCTGGTTTTCAGGTGAAGCCGTGAATAAATAGATTTAGATCAGGGATTTTGGTACAAGATTAAGAGGATGCAATAATGGTTTCTTCAAGGGAATTATAGTCATTGCTGTACTTAGTTGGATATTTGTGCTACTTTCTAGAAATGAATTGGAACTACTGGAAATTGTACCTATTGTAACCCTAGTTTACTCCTCTAGAATACTACGAGATGGAAACCTAACACCTTGAAAGAGATGTGATGAATGGAGCATGCTGCACGCTAAGAAAATAAGATGAGCTAGTTGGTTGAAAGCAAGCGGTTGATATTTTGTCCTTCCTTCCCATCCCTCCACATACGCTAACGGTCCCAGTGAGTGGTTGGCAGCCTTTTCCCTTTGTCAGGTACTAGAATAAAGGCTGTGAACTCTGATATCCTCCACTGTATTATTACTTTTCATTTTATAACATTAAATTATTGTGGTTTCTATTTTATCGTTGTTAGAAACTTGGGAAGAGCTTAAATTCATGTAACAGTAAGTGCTAAAGGTACATTCCTAAATCACCAGAAAGGTAAAGACTTCTTAAAAGGATAAAGCCAGAAAAGTAAAGGCTATTTTCTACTACGTAAAGGGGTCACTTAAGTCAGGCAAAAAGACCTAAATCTGTGATCCATATATAAACTGCTTGTAAGAGGAGAAGAGACTTTTGAGGGTCTTGGGAGCCACTAATAATCATGAAAATACCAACTGCTCTAGCTCATAGACGCCTAGCAGCCAAGAAGTTGCCACAGTCAAGTCTAAATAAAGGAGGTGGGTGATGTCAGTGCTGTGTTCTCCCAGGAGACAGCAATGGGGGGTGGTGGTGCAGGGACTGGGGGAACAGCTGCCACTCTTCTGAATGCAAAGTCAGGGTCCTGGAGCAAGGGGTGTGCACCGTCAAAGAAAGGCCAAGAGGAAGGCTGTGAAACAGCAATGGATTGATTCTAACTGCTTGGACTGAATCCTTCTGTTGTGAATAATTGGGAAAGGGTGGCTGAATGGAGCAAAGACTGTTAAAATGGATAGCAGAGAAGTAAATTCTTTTGCAGTGGAGATTTGGTGGAGATAAGGGAAAGCTGGTGGGGGCCGGGCTCAGATCTGTACTCTTGCAATGACAGGGACTGTTTACTCTCCTCCTCTTGTCTGTGAGCTTAGAAGGGGTGTCAGAAGGGAGATCATCTTCACTCAGTTAGGTATCCTTCACACCTGGTAGTACACTGCCTAACAGAACAAGGCCCTCAAGAAGTGTCTGCCGACTTAATGAATGAAATAATGTATGAAAGAACACATAAAGGAGGAATGAGCAACTGAGGAAAGTAAGATTAATTTAGATAAGAGAAAGCTGAATAGGTGTAATCAGGTCAGAGTGTTCTAGAAGGTTCTGTATGAAGTAATCATGGGCAGACCTAAAACTATAAACCTCCGTAGGCTAGGGAGAATTTGAATCCTTGGCTTGTACACCAGGTTGATTCCTTCAGTTAAGAGACACTGAGTATAGGAACACATTTATCAATGAATTTCCTGTCAGATATCTAAATTAGTCAACGTAACTGATGCCAAAACAAGAGAAATCAGGGATTGAGATCTATTACGTTTCCATATAGTAAACAATTTACAATTTTTAACAGGGCAGAGACTTCATTTATGCCACTTATATAAGCTCTGCCCACACATTGCTCTGTGAAAAAGAAGTTACCAAGTTCCTTAACTTTATTTATAGAAGTTGAGTTCTTTGCTTGCTCCTGAGTGATCTTAGTTTCTTTTAGTCTGACAAAAGTGTAAAATCAATAGCTTGCTTAAAGCTGTGCTATAATGGTCCTGAGTTTAACACAGCACAGCTGGAAATTTCGACCTCCGCGAATGACATTCACTAAGCCAAAAGTTGAATTGTGCTTGTAGGTATAGAACCAGCTGCTTTGAACTTGGTGAGCCCTAGTAGTCCACTGAGTTTGTCTGCAGCGTGTTCTTCTTGCTGAAAGATGGCTGAACGATGGCTCCGCGATCTGTGACAGCCTCTCCCCTTCTTAGCCAGAGAATGACGCACTGGCTACCTACACTTCCCTGGCTGTGTAGCCCCCAGTGCTTTGTGCTCTCTCTGGGTATTTCGCAGCTCTTTTTCATCTTGGACCAGTTTTATTTTTTCCTATTGTCACCCTGATTTTATTTTTCAACTTTAAAATAGACATAATATTCTTACCCTGTCAAAAAATGGGAGCGAGATTCCCTCCTTCCCCTTCTGATTTCTTGTAGTTTGGACCATTTGAGTGAAGTTATGCTTGAAAGTTGAAGGGGGGGCTCTGGCTCCTTCTGAACAGATTCTGGGTGCCCATGGTCTCCCACCACGTAGCTTCCTCAGGCAGGAGGGAGCCCCACTCTACATGCTGCGGGGGAAGGACTTGGGCTCAGGCATTTCAGAATTAGTCCTGCTCTAGTATAATAATTATATCAATGAATTCCCTCATTCACAATGGACACCGTAGGTAAGAAAGCATCTAAAATGTCTCTCCTTTTTGCTCCCTCTGTAAATCAGACCAGTGCCTACTCTGACATCCAGTGACAAGTTAAGGAGAACATAAGTGCTGGGATATGGCTAACGAATTTCAGGGTCCGCATGATAGAACTGATTCAAATTAAGGGGTACATGTGTAAAATCCAACTTTCTGGGGAGGAAAATCAATCATTTATGAAGCAAATCTAATTCCAATGATGGCAGATTATATTCATTGAATGCTTTTATATGTCTGACACTGTGCTAGGAGTTTTCCACATATATTACCTCACTTGGTCCACGTGAAAGCTGTAAGGCAGTTACTATTATTACTCTGACTTGTGAAATGAAGAAATACAGCACAGGCAAGTTAACCCAGGATGACTCAATGGCTCTCGAATTTCTATTGAACTGAGAAACAGAAAATGTCTAGATCCTAATTGTTTAATTTAGTGAACATAAGTAATAATTCCCAAATATGATTTTTAAGGGTAGACATTTTCTTAGACATGACTAATTAGGCAGTTAAAGGTAAAATAAAGTAATATTCATGTTCTTTCATACAAAGACATATCAAATAGTAAAAAATTGTCACAAACAAATTTTGATCATATTTTCTTTTATCTGGAAGTAAGTTCTTTTATATTTTTTCCTCATATAGGTCACTGAAGGGGCCCAGTCACTCCAACTTGTAGTCAGAACCCACCATTTGCAGGAATCACATTTAAATTTGGTGAGTTACACATTCTTCTTCCTGGTCCTCAAGAACTCAGAAATGGAAACGAATGAAACCAGACAGTCAAAAAAATGCATGGATAGGGAACTCTGATCTAAAGATAATCACAATGCAATTCTAATCCTGTGAAGAAAAAATAACTTTGCTTCATTGTTTTATTCCCCCCCCCACCCCGCTCCCGCCCTGCAAATCTCATGCAGCAGACTGCAATAGTGTCTGCAAGATGGCTAACTGCTGAGTCTTTGATTTAATGAAAACTTAGGGAAAGCAATTCAATTCACTGCAGGGACTGCTTTGTTCTTCCATTATGATTCTTTTTTAATGAGAAAGATGATTGTAAGGATAAACTCTATTCCTCTGAATTTTTACACTAATTACATACAAAGCACTATTTTGGCAGAAGGGGACTTATCTCCTTCAGGCAATATAGTTATCATCTTGTAACCACCCTTCAATCTCCCACAAGAATGCTGGAGCTTCGTGCCAAGAATGAGTATTGCTCTATGCCAGCTCTCAGCATGGATAGATGAATGCTTAAAGATTTCCAGAATTAACAGTCAACATAGACTCCAGATAAAACAGGAAGACAATCCCTCCCTCCATGCTTATATGCTGTTTGGAATAGAAGAATCAGAAGGGCATCCATTAATCAAGTATTTGGCACGGGGAATGAGGGAGGGCCTGATGTATAGTGTGTGTGTGTGTGTGTGTGTGTGTGTGTGTGTAAGTTTATGTAAGGATTCATTAAAAGAAAATGGTGTTGCATATTCACGTCATTTTCCTTCAGTCTAAAAGTCATTTATTGTGCTAAGTGATATTGAAAGTTCTGCCTAAGGAATCACTCTATTTGAGATTCAGTCACTTTAGCACAAACAGTATTTTTGCACTATTTATGCACTATTAGGTACTGTAAATTTGGTTAAGACTGTGGGAGACTTGACTTGGGGCAGATTCACCCTGTAAGCACTGCATATGTATGAAATTTATGTACTTTTACATTATTTAATAGATTGTGAGCCTGATAAATAATAATTCATGTCCCAGGAGCAAGTTCTTTAGAGTAGGTACATTTTCTGGGGTTGGAGGAAACTATACTCATTCTTGCAGCCTGAAAGCATGCCACAATGAAGTAGGAAGTTTTAATGGCATTTCCTAATACCCATAAGTGACTGAGGGAATAGCTATACATTGGAAACTCTGAGCCCAGTGATAACGTTATTTCATCATGGCAGCCATGGAGTGAGAGTAGACAGTTCTCTTTCTTTTTTTTTTCCTTTGGTCAAGTGTATTAAAGTATAATTTATATCTAATAAAAGGCACCCCCTTTAAGTGTACAGTTTGAAGAATTTTGACAAATGTATACAGTCATGTAACCTCTACAGCAACCAAGGTATACAGAACATTTCCATTACCCCCAAAGTCCCCTTGTGTCCCTTTGCAGTCAACACCCCACTCCCCACTCTAGCAACCACTGATCTATTTCCTGACCTTAGAGTTTTGCCTTTTCCAGAACATCGCATTACTATGCATTATGTAAGTATACAGTGTATAAGCTTTCGTGTCTGGCTTCTTGCACATAGCATAATGCTTTCGAGATTAATCCATATCATTGCACGTATCAGTAGCGTTCTCCTTTTATGGCTGAGTCATACTCCATTGTGTGCATTTACCACAACTGTTTTTCTCCTTTCACAAACTGATGAGCTTTTGGGTTGGTTACAGTTTGGGCCTATGAATATGAATAAAACTGCAATGGACACTTGCGTATAGTTCTTTGCGTGGATATGATGTTTTCATTTCTCTTCGAAGAATGGGATTGATGGGTTACACGGTAAGTGGATGTTTAACTCTATAAGAAACTGCCAAGCCGTCTTCCAAAGTGTCCGCATCGCTTTGCATTCCCAGCAGCAGTATATGAGCGTTCCAGTTGCTCCATATACTGGCAGGCAGTTTTGCTAGAAATGGATTTTAATTTTCCCCTTTGATCTTCTCTAACAATTTCCCAGCATGGTCTGTGTAAAAATCCCTTCACCCCCACCCGCTGCCCCACCTTCTCTTCTCCCTTCCCCAACATAAGCATAATTCCCATGGAGTGTCCACCAAGGTTCATTTCAGAAATCACTGAGGTACAGCCTTTCTATACTATGGGGGATAAAACTCTCCAATCATACATATGAAGTAAAAATAAATGCAACATGACAAGGAATAGGAATGGAGGTTTGCCAAGTAATTTCCCATAAGGGAGATGTTTTAATAGGCTCCAGTGACTATTACCTCACCAGACGTAGGTAAGTGACAGTAATATCTCCCCCACGACTCTCAAGGGAGTTACAATTCAGTATATACATTTGTCAAGTCCTTCCTTATCCAACCATCTAAGAATCCCTTCTCATTTAGTCAAGGTTATCCAGAGAACTGGAAACTGAACTAGCTGTGTATGAGCAGAACTCAGGCTTCAACATACAAGATGGCCAAAAAGCACATGAAAAGATGCTCAACATCACTGATTATTAGAGAAGTGCAAATCAAAACTACAATGAGGTATCACCGCACACCGGTCAGAATGGCCATGATCAAAAAACATACAAACAACAAATGCTGGAGAGGGTGTGGAGAAAAGGGAACCCTCCTACACTGTTGGTGGGAATGTAAATTGGTACAACCACTATGGAGAATAGTATGCAGGTTCTTTAAAAAACGAAAAATAGATCTACCATATCATCTGGCAATCCCACTCCTGGGCATATACCTGCAGAAAACTGTAATTCGAAAAGATACATGCACCTTAACGTTCATTGCAGCACTATTTACAATAGCCAAGACACAGAAGCAACCAAAGTGCCCATCGACAGATGAATGGATAAAGACGACGTTGTACGTATATACAACATCACTGGAATAATGGAATATGGAATATTACTCAACCATAAAAAAGAATGAAATCATGCCATTTGCAGCAACGTGGATGAACTTAGAGATGATCATGTGAAGTAAGTCAGACAAAGACAAATATCATATGATATCACTTACATGTGGAATCTAAAAAAGAATGATACAAATGAACTTATTTACAAAACAGAAACAGACTCACAGACTTTGAAAACAAACTTATGGTTACCAAAATGGAAACATTGCGGGGAGGGATAAATTAGGAGTTTCAGATTAACAAACACACACTGCTATATAGGAAATAGATAATCAACAAGGACCTACTGTGTAGCACAGGAAACTGTACTCAATATTCTGTAATAACCTATATGCAAAAAGATTCTGAAAAAGAATGGATATATGTATAAATGAATCACTTTGCTGTACACCTGAAACTAACACAAAATTGTAAATCAACTGTACTCTAATATAAAATAAAATTAAAAAACAAAACAAAACTGAGGCTTCTGCTCTGAGAAAATCCTGGATCCTGCTTGAACTCTTTTTACTGCTCTGGCCTGTGTTTTTGACTTCCTATGGCAAGCACCAAAGAAAATTCCAACAAAGGCAAGGGGCAAAGATTCACAGAGGCAGAGCCATACAAACAGAACTGGGGAGGTGAGATCTTCAGGGGATTCTAGGGTCTGACGTACTGTGAAATGCCAGATACCTAAGTTTCCCAGACCTTGTGGTTTTCTGAGAGGTCTATATTATTTCGTATGAAGTCCTACGTTTCTTCTAATTACACAGATATTTTAAATCTTGCAGCATTGGTAATTGAGAATTTAGCCTATGTCATTGTAAGAAGTGTAAGAAGTATAGTGTTTCTGCAGAGAACAAATATGAAGCCTGCCTTACATTGGAAGAGGCAACAATTATCTTCTGATTAATGACTCCCCAGCCACCACCAAAAGGAGCAATACTTTTTTGGTACAAATTCTGAGAAGAACATTCTTGTGGGGACTAGACTACTGGGCCATGAGTTGCATCCAGCTATTGTGTGTAGACAAGGCTGTCATTTCTCTCACCAATCCTGCCCTATTTGAGTGCTCTGGGTGAAAAAAGAAGATAGTGGGTAAAAGGGATCAGGAGAGGGTGAGTGCTTGATATTCCTGAGCTGACTTAATGCCTTCAGCCTCTCTACTGAGAACTGAAATTTGAACCTAGACCTCTAGGATTTCTGTCTTCTGGAATTTAATGTTCAAACCGAGAATATTTCTCTTGAACAGTAAGGCATGAATTTACTTTTCAGTATTCTCTTTGGAAAAAATCAAAGGGATTACCCATGATGATATTTTTGAGTGTTCTGTTAGTACTATTAGTAACTTGTTTCATCTTCACACTCACCCAAAGAAATATATAAAAGATTCAACAAATATTTTAATGTGTATGTAAGAATTTGCTGGAATTCATGTAATACTCATCAAATTTTTAGCTGCAAGCTTGTCTTTTATTCAAAATTGGAAGAGCTTATAAAAATATCTTTCAATGAAAAAGCAAAACTTGTAGAACTAGTCATCAGGAATATCTCTAATGATGCTCAACAGTGGCAACCTTTGCTTCTCTTTCTAGGGTCTGTATACAAAAAGAAGCAGGCACTTCTGATTCTATCCATGCGTTCATTACTGATACCCATTCTTTCCCCGCCATCATGACCTGAGGAAGAAAACAAGGAACGAAAGTGTTTTCTTTTCACTCTTAGCATCCTGGTTTTGCTCCACAATCTTTACCTTCCCCATCATTGAGCAACTTGTTGATAAGGAAAACAAAAAGAAATTGGAGAGGCAAGAACTGAGAAAAACTGGCAGGAGAAAAGGAAGAAGAAATTATTGACTATTTAAAAATTGTGTGGTTTATATATATTCAGAAGTTAAAAACTGCCAAAAAAAGAACCACGTATATCTATTATTTAAGAACTGCTGAAAGTAGTTCTGGGAAGCAGCAGGATTCTTGTAATAATTGATAAAAGAAGCTTATGGGCAAAAAGTTTGATGACATCATTTTTCTGGATAAGAAATATATCCTATTTCACCTTTGTTTTAAAAGCCTGTCACATTTCTTGCTTCTACATCCAAATGCAAGAACTGAGTGGTCTTTAGTTGTTCACAGTCTTTGCTTTTTGTGTTTCTCTGCTTCCTGATTTCAGCTAGTATTACATGGAATTTTAAGAAAAAAGTAGGCATGAGGAAGAGGCTTCCCAGGCAAATCCGTAAGTTTTGGGAAGCTTCACTATACTTTCTTAGTCATATACCTGTGAGATAATAGAAATATATATGTATCGTTCTCTGCCCCCAGTTCCTGGCTCAGAGCTCCTAAAATACTTGTAATTTCCTAAGTGAGAAGAATGCTAGGAGCATATTTGGTTCTAATATTTGGTCTTTGACCCTAGTTCCTGACACAGAGCTCCTAAATCCCTTACAATTTCCAGAGAGATAGGAATTTCTTTTGTTTCTAATGAGGTGACTCTTGGTGCGCTCCTGGATGGGGCTGGTCACCAGAAACACCAAGCTATGATTAGAAGCCTTCCCATTTTCCAGAGAGAGGAGAGGGGCTGGAAATGAAGCTAATGATCATGCCTACCTAATGAAGCCTCCGTAAAAATTCCAAAAGCATGAGGTTTAGAGAGCTCTAGGGTTGGTGAACACGTGACATGGAGATGCTAAGAGCTGTGCCCAGAGAGGGCCTGGGGGCTCCACGACCCTTTCCACACACCTTGCCCTACTCACCTCTTCCATCTGAGCATACATCTATATCCTTTATCACATCCTTTTGTAATAAACTGGTAAACAGTAAGTAAACTGCTTTCCTGAGTCCTGTGAGACGCTCGAGCAAATTAACCAAACCCAAGGAGGGTTCGTGGGAACCTCTGATCTATAGCAGGTATGTCAGAAGCACAGGTAATACCTTCTATCCATCTCCAGATAGAACTGTCAGAACTGAGTTATACTGTAAGACACCCAGCTGGTGTCACAGAATTGCATGGTGTGGGAAAAGCCCCACACATCTGGTGTCAGAAGTATTGTGGTGTCGTGGTAGGGCAAGAGTAAAGGAGAAACACAAGAGGAGGACTACGTTTTTCTTTACAATTCCTGAAATCCTACTTTGTACATATAGCGTGAGTTTGGATTTCAGGCATTATTTCAATGGGTGTGTGTGTGTGTGTGTGTGTGTGTATTTTTTTTTTCTTTTTCCCTCCCTGGCTGTGTTGGGTCTTCGTTGCTGCACGCGGGCTTTCTCTAGTTGCAGCAAGTGGGGGCTACTCTTCGTTGTGGTGTGTCGGCTTCTCCTTGCGATGGCTTCTCTTGTTGCAGAGCATGAGTTCTAGGCACGCAGGCTTCAGTAGTTGTGGCACGCGGGCTCAGTAGTTGCGGTGCATGGGCTCTAGAGCGCAGGCTCAGTATTTGTGGCACACGGGCTTAGTTGCTCCACGGCATGTGGGATATTCCTGGACCAGGGTTCAAACCCATGTCTCCTGCATTGGCAGGCGGATTCTTAACCACTTCACCACATTGTCTGAGTAATTTCCCCAAAGTGGTTACAACTAACCAAGTAACAGCTATCTAAATTTTATCTGAATTCTCAAATGTGATACATTGTCATTGGAACTACTTTTTTGAAGTACATTTTTTTTCTACAGAGTTGTATTAAAGAAGCTCTTTAGGAGAAACAGCAAGATTTTTAAAAATTTTAGAACCATCTGGAATAAAAAAACCTAGCTTCAATCACGAAGGGCTAGCCTTAAAACTCGTTCTACAGTATACTTTTTTTTTTTAAGGAGGATGGTCTTTGTAGGAATCAATTTTTGGTTTTCTACAAATTTTTGTAGGAATCAATTAATAATCAGGGACAAATTCAAAACTCCAGTTTGAACTGGCGTTACACTGAAACTTATACTGCATTCTGTTGCTTCAGAGTCTTTGATCATTGGTTCACTGCAAATTTGGTGAGGAGAATTCACTTTAACTCTGAAGTCAAATTTCCACAAGGCTTTTGTAATAACATCACCCTTAATGCTCTTGAAAGGCTTCTTGCAGTTATCACAATATGTTTACATGTGACAATCATACATTTTATAATTAAAACGATAAAGAAAGATTGTTAATTCCTGAGTCTAACTTATTGCTATTGTGTGGCCTAAGATGGTATCAAATGAATATGGTGGCCTTGTGGGGCCAGTGACATCTGTGCTGGAAGAATTGGGAAGGCTGGCATCTTGCTCAATCCTGACCTGCAGCACTCCCGGCAGAGTACTTAGGAAGTACCTGGAAGGGAGGAGAAAATGTGGCCATGACAGCACTTTCCTCACACACATCACACTTTCCATCCTCTCCTCTTTGCTCTTTTCATTTCCTCTCAGATCTTGAGGTGCATGAGGAAGGAGATTATTATGTCTCTAGAACACGGCACGGAATCAGCCTATACAAAATTAATGTAATTACTATGTTGATTTCCAGATGTTAGCTTAATGCCAGCCTATTAAAACTTCTAAAGATGAAGCTTAAAACAAACAAACATTCTGAGTAAACACCCAAATAAAGACACGCCAGCATATTTAGTGATAATCTGAGGCAATGCAGAAATCTCTGGATAGGGCATTTTAGAAACTGGTTCTCTCCAGCACCAACTGCAATGACAGTCGGAATTTTCTGAGGTCCTCTTCAGTCTTTTGCTTCCAAAGAGCCTCTGAATTCCTTGCTGCTTCTGGTCCTTGGCCTCTTTCCAGTCATGCCTCTGCCCTGCCCACCCTCGCCATCCTCTCCCAGCACCGTTTACAGTCACATCCTCCTGACATCAGTGCTGTGCCTCACTAGACTTTGCCCCCAGGGCTGGTTTCTTATACAGGGTTTTGAAATTCAAGGGGAAGAATCCTCCTTTTGCTCCAACCTGTCTCCCTTCCCTCTTCCTTCCTCCCCGGACCGCACATGGGTGGGCACAGTGGGCCAATGAAGGCACCCAGCCCTGGCCTGGGAGGGGCCCCTACTCTCCCTAGTTCTGTAGCCTGGAGCAGGTTCCTGATGCTGGGGGAGCCTCCGATCTCTCACTTATAAAATTTTGGATAATAATTCTTATTTCCTTGGATTGAAGGAATAAAAGAGGTAATTCACATAGGTAGTAGCTGGCCCATTATAAAGCCTCAACAGAAGGTATTATTATTAACTTTGGGTCTTTTTCTACATTTAGTTTTTTAAGCTTTTCTGTCTCTACCTGTAACTGTGAAATTATTCTCTGTTTCTTAGAATGGCTTGATTTTATTTTTTTCCCTGATGAGAGTTTTTGCTAAATCTCTGGCCTCCTGGAAAGTAAGACTGACAAGAACCCAAAGACTAGTTGTAGTTCACCATCTTGTAGTCGAGACTGTTTGGTTCTAAAAATCTCTACAGAACGTAAATTCACCACTTTCGTGTGCTGTTTTTGGTTATATTAGAGTGTTGCAAAATTGCTCTTCATTTAATCTTACTATCCTTAATTATAATCCTTGTTCTGGGCTAAAATCATTCTATTCTCTAATAATTCTAAACTATTATCCAAGCTTTCATCAAGTGATTTTTAAGTCAAACTGCATAGCTCTCTCTTCTTGAACGACCAAACTATACATTCCTCATGTTAACAGTCTCTCATAAGTAAATTTCTAATTATATGCCTCCCCAATTTCCTCATTTTCTGGAGTTCTTTCCTGGATTGAGGCACCAATGGTGAAATTGTGGGTATAACTGTTTAGATAATGCATTTGTAGCATTCAAAATCATTAGCTTCCAAATCCTACTGAGGAAATATAGCTGAGACTCAATGTCTATAACTTCTGTAGCCTGAGGTTTTATTTGAAATGTTACTCTTAAATTAATTATGCCTACCGATGTTAAATTTTAAAAAACAAACACCAATAACACCAATATTTGCGAAGTAAATGAAATTAGCTTTTCCAATACTTTAAACAAATCCCAAGTTAAACTAGAATTCAGTCCTAACTTGTTCATTTTTACTCTCCTTCTAAGATGAAATCTAGTCCTGCCCAAATCATTTTAATTAAGCAATATGACTCTGAAGGACAATCCAAATAAAGAAATATACAAATTCAATGCTGATATACGATTATTAGCAAAGTTTCTAAAGAGTATGACTCTTAGGATTGATGTATACGGCTATACACATATCTTTATTCATTATTATGGTATATAATTGTCTTCAAACCTATTAATGGCTACTTTTCAGTGCATATTTTACAGTCGACAGCTGATACTGGGGGATTATTATTGGCTATTTCTGGGCCATAGGTATAATCATAAGTCTCTGAAGTATATCCTCCAGAGGTATACCCCAAGGATTTCAACTGCAATTGCCCTTTAATAAGTTTTCCTTGCACTGACTCTTGGAGGACTTGTTTCATTTTTTTGGCTCTTTTAAGTTTAGACAGAACATCTCACATGGCCATTTGTGGTAGCTTTCTTTTCTTTCTTTCCCCCTTTGTTATTACTAGAGTTGTTTGTGTTTACTATTTTTATCTTTCTCGTGACACTTTTCCAAGAACATATATTTGTCTGTAATCCCCTTGGATTTCTAAGGGTTAGCATTTATTAAGACAGCTTCATCAGGCCTGTTGCAGGTTCCAGCGAAGCAGTCTATTTAGATTTACTGAGGGGTACAAGGAATGCTAACAGGAATTCAAATATAGGCAATTGTACATTTCTGCCTATACATGCATTTCCTACTTCCTGCTGAATTCACACAATTTATGCTTCTTTGTGATTTACTCACTCATTTTGTTTGCTGTATTACTGCAAAATAGAAAAGTGACATTTGCGGTTTTGAATTGCCTTATGACGCTGTAAGTGAAAAAAGTTAATCTGGTCATCGCTCATCACTCTTGCAGATGTTGCTAAAAGAGAAACGAAGCTATATTCTCAGGATTTTGCATGCTTACCTTGTCTGACAGCTAGTGTGGTGGTATAGACCAAGAAGAGGAGGATGTAATTGAGGAAACTCTGGAAGACTGGTGTATTGGCATGGAAATCTTCTGACAGGTACTTGCTGGTCAAGCTAATTCCACAAATAAGGAGGGATAACACCTGTCCTAGAGCCACAGAGATTAACATCTCCCTGAGAAATAAAGAGAAACATAGCAAAGATCAGCATTAAGTCCATTAGAACAATCACTTAAAATTTACTGAGCACTTGTGCCATTCACTAGGCTAAGTGCAATAAACAGTATTTCTTTTAATCCATCATAGCAATGCTACCTTACTGGGGTTTTGCAGAGGAAGAAACCAAAGTTTAGAGGGGTTAAGGAATTTTCTTACAGTCGCATAACTAGGAAGTGGCAAAGCTGAGATTTGAGACCAAATCTCTCCAAGTGATCCTGGCTTCTACCTACTGAGCCCTGGAGCTCTGGGGGGGGAATTAACATCATCCTGATGCCACCATGGCATGAACAAATGTTCAGAAACCTGAGAGAGAACCTGAACACTGACGAAGCAGGACCATACTCCAACCTTGTCCTCAGGTTCTTGTACCAAAAAACGGAGACTTTTTTCTTCACAGACCAAAATCTTGGCTCTAGGAACACTTAGGTAAAGAGGCCATACAAACCCCTGATAATCTAAAAGGACTATCTCCTCTCCATTCCCAGATATTGAACAGTTTGCTCTAACAAGCACTAATAAGCACTAGTCTCTGCTCTCCTCTGCTCAAGTCGCAGTTGCTGACACATTAAAACTCTCATTCACGAAGGAAATTTGTGACTGAGGGGGTACAATAAGACATTTCAAATTCTGTGAATATTTTCTATGGCTTTTTTTTATAGGCACTGACCCTACAGACCACTGTAGTGGAGATTACAGGCAAGAGTCAAACGGTTCACTTTGCATAGAAATAAAACGCCCATGTGGGCTTTATGGTCACATCCACCTGTATGCTCTGACACAGGACAAGCCCCTGGCTTCTGCAAAGCAGACTTCTGCTCTCCCCAGGAGTCTCATCTGACTTTCCTGATTTATTTATTTAAAGAAAAATGAACATAAAATAAGCAAAGAGTAGTATTTCTAAACAGAAAAGCATTAGGCAGAGCTTCTGCAGCATTGCATATTCCCTCCCCCATGGCAGATGTGAATCCATCTTTCTGGAAGGGGCACTGGACCCCTGGGCAGGGTTCTGGGTGGACACCTTGGTGGTATCCTTCTTTTTAAAAAAGGCATCCATCACTCATTCCATTTGCTTCCACGAGGAGGACAAATTGTGGCAATGCATGGGGACCTATGAAAAAGACTCTGCAGAGGTTAGCCTGTAACATACTGGCAGAGGCTGCCTTGGTAGATGGGTAGATTGCTCTGTTTCCAGGCACTGGCCCTGACCCTTCAATTCAATCTTCATAAAGGTGTCAAAGGAGTCAAAGCGATATTTTTAAACATGTAAGTTTAAAATGTCAGTCTGTTGCTTAAAATCCTACCCTATAGATGATACCCTATAGATGGTACCCTACAGAATGCAGTGATCTATAAGGCCTATGTTACACCATCTACAAAGATGTCTGCCAACATTTCCTCACATCCCTCTATATTCATGCTGCTTCTCCCAAAGGGAGGTGGGGTCTATTTTCCTTTTCCAGAAGCTGAGCTGGTCTTGTGACTTGCTTTGACCAATAGAAGGTAGGGGGAGAGATGTCATGTGACTTCTGGTCCTAAACCTTAAGAAGCTCTGCGGCTTCCATTTTCTGCCCTCTTAGGATACAGCTTCCACGTAAAGAACCAGAGCTAGACTACCGAATACTGAGAGGCTGTGTGAAAAGAAGAAGAGAGACCCAGCCAACCACTGCCACCTCAGCTGAAGTACCAGACATGTGAGTGAGGATTGTGGATCCTCTCGCCCCAGTGGAGCAGCGCCAACCTGAGTCATGTGGAGCAGAGATGAACCGTCCCCAGTGATTGCTGCCCAGTTGGAGAACTGTGAGAAATAATCATTGGTTGTGTTGTTTTAGGGCATGAAGTTTGGGGTGGTTTGTTATGCAGTAGCAGATACTGAAACAAGGCCCTCAATACCCTCCCTCCACTCCTACTACCGCAAAGCTCTGCCTCCTGCTTCCCCACTTTATTCCCCCATGAAGCCAGAGCTCCAGACCTACAGAGCTACTTGCACTTCAACAATGAGTCGTGGTCTTCTTTGTTGGCGTTCCTTTTCACATGTTATTATTTCCAGAATGTTCATCCTGGCATGTCAGTCTGACTCTTATTCATCTTTCAAGATTTGGCTCACACGTTATGTTACCCCCTTTAAAAAGTCTTCTCTGCCCTCTTTTCCCTGGGATATATCTCCTTTACTTCTATATCATTATACTATAATTATTGTTTTTACTGTGATGCTGGTATAATGTTCTTCACTATATTTACAGCTGGGCAGTACCATTCAGAGGAAGTAGAAAATGGAGAGCTTCAAGACAGTGCAGAGGTAGACCTAGGCAACACTGAACAGTTTTGTTGAAATGAAAGGATGATTTCAAAAAAAAGAAGAAAGAAAAGCAGAAGTAAAGAGAAGTACCAGATTTAACTCAAAGGTTTTTAAGCCAGCCTAAGAGAAGTGTGATACGCACTAACAAAAACCACGATAAGGAGTTGGTTTTAGTGTAAAGATAACAAACATTTTTGGTATATTGAATTTGAGCTGCCAAATGAACTTCCAAATGATCCAACAGTATTAGACCATGGGATCAGAGTTGGATAGGGAGGTCAACAAGGAGAAAAATATGCGGAACTTTTACATATAAGAGTGGCGGCTAAAGTACTGGAAATGGATGCTAACAACATGGAAGGAAGAAGAGGAAATAAAATAAGAAGGCCTAGGAAGTCTTTGGAGAATCCCCAGATTGGGGTTAGGGACGAAAGAAGAGGCACATCATTGGAGTCAGAAGTGGTTTGAAGGCTAAGGGGAAGACCAAGATAGTTCTTTATGTCAAGGAAACCAAGGGAACAGAGACTTTCGTGGAGGGAACAGTTGTAATATTGAATGTTGCTTAGAGAGCATGAAGAATGAGGACTGACAAAAGATGATTTGTAGTCACTGCCAGCCTTTGAAAGACCACTTTTGGTGGTCAGTACCAGAGCAACACTTGGTATCATGGAAACAAAGGCAACAGAGAATTTCACAGAAGGGATAGTTAGTGGTGACTAATTGGACAGAAGTGGTGAGAAATAAAGGTGCTGATTTTGAAGAATTTTAAAGAATTCCAAGAATCCTTTGAAGAAGTTTGATCTAGTCATACATAACATAAAAATAACAAAAATAGTTAAAATAATAATGTTTAAAATGATTAAAAATAATTTAGAGTGGATTCATGATTATCCTCTCATTGGGTCACTCTTACTTGCATAATAACTTACATCCTTAAGTGGAAGAGAAGTGGGGAGAGTTACAGCTCATATACCAGAGAGTGGGTCCTGGTGCTGAGTATGTCCACTGGAGATGCTGTGTATGGAGTGTGTCTCCTTGGGAAAGGAAGGTCGACGACTACTGCTAGGACATGGTAATTCCTACAACTGCTTAAGTTACAACCATGGTATTTGAAACCTTGGCGATATCCTGAACAAAATCAAGCCACAAAAAAATGACAAGAGTGCTTACATAAGAGAAAAAAAATTTTAGTACTTCTGATGTATATGTGCCAATATGTTGAATACTATAAAACAGCCTTCACATGCCAGGCACTATGTACGCAAAGATGAATAAGACATAGTCTTTGTCACTGGGGAACTACTAAACCAAGATTTTGGAGCTTAGTTCCCAAGTAACTTACTACAAAATGGACCCAGGTAAGATGAAACAGTAATAATAATTCATATTTATTAAGTTCTTTCTATGTGCCGAGTCCTAGGCTTAGATTTATACATTCTGTCTTCTTTAATCCTCATAATAACTTTACAAGGCAGATATTGTTATGGTTCCATTTGCTAGATAAGTAAACTGATGCTTAGAGAGGTAAGCAGCCAGCCCAAGGTCACAGAGCCAGCAGGGGGAAGATTTGGATAGAAACTAAGTCATATGATTCCAAATCCCAACTTCCTAATTACTATGCTACACCATCATTATGCTGCCAGAAAAATACTCTTTTCCCTCACCGAGGGCACAGAACACAGTGCTAAACCTAAGTGGCTGGTTTCCAGAAATATTCTGGGGAAGGTGAAGACAAAACAATTCATCCCAACTGACTGATGAAAACTCTTCCACCAAGACATCTGTAATGTGTGCCTTTCAACAGAGGTCAACACAAGCTTATTCTTGTTTCTTCATCCAAACAAAACAGCAAATCTGCTGTATTCAATTTCTGCTTTTAATTAGTGGCCGTGTCATTCAGCTGCTGCTGGCATGATCTGATAGAAAACGCACATTATGGTTTTGTCCATCACGCTAATAAACATGACTTGTAAAACAGGAAGGAATGGAAGGGACCTTTTATCAGATTAGTTCACCAGTCCTTTCCCAAGTGAAGGGAGCTAGTACTGGAGCTGTTGCAAGTCTGCACATCTGAGCTAAGTTACTAGGATCACCAAAGCAAAATAAATAAAAATATAAATAAACCTAGATGTTGACACTCAGCTGATTCCACCTCCCACTCCTCTCCACTGCCCCACCATCTTCCTCTCATCAGATTCTCCTTTGTTCTTTTTTAGCACAGAGCAAATCCTTTGGTGATCTGTGCCTCAGAATGTCTTCCTACCACTGTCTCTGCCTATGCATCTTTTCAGTTCATTTACTGTCACCTTACCCCTCCTAACAATTTTTTCCCACACTAACCACTACAGCAGATCTGTGGTCCCTTCACTTAATTCTTCATGAACTTAAGGTACCATCTTCTCCAGGAAGCCTCCCCTTGGCCGCCCCTTGCTCGCTAAGGCTGAGTTAAGTGTCCTTCTCTGTATGTTCCTATCTCTACTTGTGCTCACCATACTGTACGACTCATGAGTTCCTGAAAAGAAGGGAAGGTATTCTAGTCATTTCTATATTCCTGGTGCCTTGAGGACTCCTGAATGGGAAGGAAATAAATGCTCAATAAATACAGAATGAATGAATGAACAAATTTACAAGTGAAAAAATATCTACAAATGAAAAAGATCAGAAGGTTTGAAAGACGGCTGCTTATCTTATCTTGAAAAACTACTAGCTCTGAAAGACAAAAAATCTCATTTGCACTGTATTCCTTCTGCCAGTTAGACACTGAGATTAATAAACTCTTTTCTGGTGCATTTCTGAACAAGCCTGGTAAGGTGCTATCTTGCAAAAATGATGCTAAATACGGTGCCGGGTGGAATTTTATACTGGGAGCTGTTGGCTATTCATGTAGTTTATAGAATAGCACACCAGATGCATTCTAACATAGGATACAGAGTTCCTATAATTTTAGCAGCAGAAATGGAGAAGAGACTATGATACACATTTTCATCTTTGTTTATGTGTTTAAAAGGACATCCTATCCACTTTAAATTCAGAATGACTAGACAATGAAAAATGTATGAGTCTCAGGAAAAAGTGCTGCTGGAAGCTGAATACCTGTTATAATAGAGCTTGTATTCATAAAGACCGACATAAACCATTACCACAAAAGCGCCGTTCTGTTAAAGAAATAGACGTTAGAATCTTGTAAATAAACTTGTGTTTTACAAAGTAGATATTCAAAATAATAAGATTTAATATAAAACATAAGTTGAATCTCATTTTCTTCCTTTAGTTATAAGAATACATTCTTTTAAAGAGGTATGAAAAATTTCAGCATAGAGTTACATTATCATATTGCTTTGTAATTCTTTGGTATGAGAGTGAAACAATTACATCATCATCTTGAAGGAGAGCACATCAAACTTTCTGCAGAAACATCTTCATTCTGTTAACTATTCTCAGGCAAATCATGTCAGATCTGAATCAGCATATGAATTCAGATGTACGTACATAAATAACACGTATACTGCCTTGACTAAACACAGTGCCACTTGAATATGGGAAGAATGTGTTCTACTATGTTCTTTGATGAGATTGCTGTTTTCAGAAGTTAGGACACTGGCTTCTTGAAGATCTTTGCTGAAAGGCTTTATTCAATTTAAGTATTAATTAGACTTCTATGTAAGGAGATTATTAGGCAAGAAGCAAATACACATCTCCAGAGGTTTTACATTAATTGGAGTTTCTTTGCCTCTGATTCTGTATTCATGGAATTTAACCTGTTCTCTGGTTCTGTGGTATCAGTTTCTTTTCTTTGTCTTTTAGAGGAAACCAAGTAAGTCACAAGGAAGCCCTCGTAAACAATATTCCACTCAGTCCATGAGGTAGTAAGTGTAGGAGACATTTGAAACTCTAGTGTGAGAGGATGAGTCACAGATGTGCATGTATATTAGATGTTGTTTGTCTGGAGAAGTGGGACAGAACAATGGAAAGCACCAATAGGGAGTTAGAAGCCCCTGGCTCTTGAGTTCCGTTGATTAAGCTCCATGATCCTGCACATCTCCAACTTTGGGCTCGGATTCCTTCGTGTAAAGTAAGGATAGTTTAATTGACGAGTGTGTAAGATACTTATGCTCCCCTTCAAACCTTCTTGGTCTCACTGTCTCCAAGGTATCCTAGCTCCAGTGGTGGCTGCCATGACAGACTGTGAATAGACTGCAATCAAAACTGTGTGGGCCCCGCCCAGTGGCCCCGGGCCTCACGCCCATTCTGTGTGCCTTGTGCCTTCTACCCGGGAGATTCCAGGTTGATGCTGAAGGCCAGACCTTGTGGGGACCTAGTTGGTGCCCACTCATCAGCAACTGGGAGGTGCTGGGGAATCATTGCACTTGAGCAATAGAAAACTAAAGCAGACAGATAGATTCTTCTTCTTCCTCTCCCCCTGGCCCTCCCCCTGCTTCTGTCCCGAGAAGCAGTCACTTCTGCAGGTTCTCCAAAGATGGTCCTGCCTCACAAGGTTCTCTGTTGGGTACTCAGTGCCCCAGAACTGTCCCTCCCTCCTTCCCTTCCTCACTCCTACTCCCTGGGGTTACAGTCCTAACTAAAGTAGCGGCACTTAAGCCTGTGCTTTCTGGGGAACTCAAGCTAAGATAATGAGCTCTACATTTCCTTCTACTCTGTAATTCTCACTTACTTTTAGAAGACACTGATGTGTAATCATTAACTCTTGGGATTGGTATCTTCGATCTTAAAGTCTATTCCTTCTGTGTATTTGATTAAACTCTTTGGTAGCTGAGGTAGCAGCAATGTTTACTCATTTATTATGCACACACTCTGCAGGTTTGGGGATTAGCTGCAGAGAAAGAGATCACTCAGTAGCATTTGCCAAGGCCTGCTGGGTACAGGTTATGAGGAAGGGATGCTTGGTCCCTGCCTCCAAGAAGCATGGAGGGGCATGGAACTTAAATAAGTGAAGCTACTGTACCTGCATAGAGAACATAAAAATACCCATGTACTCCAGTAAGTCTATATAAAATTGCTAGAAGTTATCAGAGATAATTTCAGTCTTTAAAACTAGGCAAAGAATATGTCAGTCCCAATCTGACATATACACACTACTATGTATAAAATAGATAACTAATAAGGACCTACTGTACAGCACAAGGAACTCTACTCAATACTCTGTAATGACTGATATGGGAACAGAATCTAAAAAAAGAGTGGATACATGTATATGTATAATTGATTCGTTTTGCTGTACAGCAGAAACTAACACAACGCTGTAAATCAACTATACTCAATAAATTTATTTTTTAAATTGGGCAAAGCTAATATGGAAAGGTTTCATGGAGAACAGAGTTTTGAGTCAGTTTTGCTTGTTTTAAATAATGGAAGAGAGTTAATTTGGTATTTTGAAGGTGGCATATTATTCCAGGAAAAAAGAATGCTGTGCTGTCTCAGAAGCAGAGACTGACACGCAGAATCACTGGGCTGGCCAGTGAGAATCATAATAATAGCAGAGATGGGTAAAGAGAGGTAAGAAGCAGAAGACCCTAAAGCGTAGGGTAGTGTTTTAATTCAGTAAGAATTGTTCTTTGGAATTTCTGAGCAAGGGAAATGAAGTAAGCTTCTGCCACAACATCCCCAAATTTCTCTGCTCATTCCATTAGTTAGATCCAAATCCTGCTTGTATTATGGGGGAAAAGTTTCAGTAAGGAGCAAGAGGGAAGAACCAGATGTCTCTGTGCAAGTTTGGCATCCCTGAAACTCCACTAGCTTCATGGTAAATCCACCTCTGACGGAGGCATGCTAGATACATCTGTACTTTCATCTCAGCATTGCAAAGCTGCAGGCTTTTAATACTTGCTTCTTCAAATCTTCAGCATAGCTTTTTATGCATCTTTCAATATTATTTGCAGAATGTTGCCATCTTGTCTTTCTTGTGTAATATAGCCGTGTTTACAGTGATAAGAAGAGGAATTTCTCCAGTAGTATTGATATAAGGATTTTGATCATTTCTTAATAAATAAGAAATACCAGTTGAGGCAAAACAATGATTATTATATTTAATGGAATTTTTAAAAAAGTGATGGGTTGTATGACATTAAACATAACTCCCTTCCCTCCCCCCACAAATTGCATAAGTTATTTTTATGTTATGGTTGCTTAGTTTTTTAACTGCTTGCTAATAATATGTCAGGTAATATCTTAAGGCACACTGTATACTTAGAGCAAAGTCCACCCTTAATAAAAGTAGAAGTAAATGCATATTTTGTCTTATAAATTGTCTTATTGACAATTACAAATTGTAGCTAATATTTTTGTTACATGTGATTAGATTTCACTGTGTTTGTTTTACTTTGCCACATGGCTGATGGAGAAACGTCAGATTAAGAATAAGAGAAGTTTCAGCTGAGCACTTTTTTTTGGTTAATTTATTTATGGTACATTGTGGTATTACCTCTGACTCAGCTTTTGTGTAGAAATCATTTTTAAGGCAACAATCCTCTTTGTGAAGCTTAGTTACTGAGATGATACAATTGCTAAATCCTTTAACCAGACACTCACATAAACTGGCTACTATGAACCCCCTCTGACAGCAGGACAGCCACTCCTCTGTCAAAGAATCTCATACACCTTAAAGGAGTCAATCATCCAAAGAAACCAGTGACAAAAGACCACAGTTTACATGATTCCATTTATATGACATGTCCAGAACTGGCAAATCTACAGAGACAGAAAGTAGATAGCTTGTTGCTGAGGGCTAGGGGGATGGGATCAGGAGGTGATAATTAAAGGGTAGGGGGTTTCTTTTCGAGGTGATGAAATGTTCTAAAATGACTGTGGTGTTAGTTGCACATATCTGTAATACTAAATACTAATATTCTAAAAAGCATTGAATTTTACACTTTAAATAGATGAATTGTATGGTATGTGAATTACATAATATCTCAGTAAAGCTGTTACCAAAAAGAAAGAAAGAGAAAGAAGGGAGGTAGGAATAAAACAGGTAAGGAAAAAAGATAAAGAAAAGAAAAAAATTACACAGCAGTTAAAAAATAAAGTTGCAACCATCTGATCTACAAATTAAGAAATTGCACCAGGGTCAATTTATATGTTAAAAATTAGTCAAGCTTAATTATTTTCATTTTTTCCCCCACATATAAACTAATGATAATATTTTCTTCCTGGATCCCAGGGGATCAACTTGTATTTTCCCCTGAGATGTGTACTCTCACTTTGGAGACAACTGACTTAAAAGGTATGGGGTTTTTTTGGGGGGGGGGCGGGTTGGAGTTTTTTTGCGGTACGCAGGCCTCTCACTGCTGTGGCCTCTCCTGTTGTGGAGCACAGGCTCTGGACGCGCAGACTCAGCCACCATGGCTCACGGGCCCAGCCGCTCCGCGGCATGTGGGATCTTCCCGGACCGGGGCACGAACCCGTGTCCCCTGCATCGGCAGGCGGACTCTCAACCACTGCGCCCCCAGGGAAGCCCCTAAAAGGTATGTTTTTAATTCTTAGCTTGTAAGGTTAAAACTTTTGTCATCTTCCTCCAGAGATCCACCATGGTGTCATAAAATAAGAATATGGTTTTTGTGTGTTGTTTTTTTTTTTACATCTTTATTGGAGTATAATTGCTTTACAATGGTGTGTTAGTTTCTGCTTTATAACAAAGTGAATCAGTTATACATATACATATCTTCCCATATCTCTTCCCTCTTGTGTCTCCCTCCCTCCTACCCACCCCTCCAGGCGGTCACAAAGCATCGAGCTCATCTCCCTGTGCTATGCGGCTGCTTCCCACTAGCTATCTATCTTAACATTTGGTAGTGTATATATGTCCATGCCACTCTCTCGCTTTGTCACAGCTTACCCTTCCCCCTTCCCATATCCTCAAGTTCATTCTCTAGTAGGTCTGTGTCTTTATTCCTGTCTTACCCCTATGTTCTTCATGACATTTTTTTTCTTAAATTCCATATATATGTGTTAGCATTTGACCCACCTCCTAGAGAAATGGAAATAAAAACAAAAATAAACAAATGGGACCTAATGAAACTTCAAAGCTTTTGCACAGCAAAGGAAACCATAATAAACAAGACCAAAAGACAACTCTCAGAATGGGAGAAAATATTTGCAAATGAAGCAACTGACAAAGGATTAATCTCCAAAATTTATAAGCAGCTCATGAAGTTCAATAACAAGAAAACAAACAACCCAATCCAAAAATGGGCAGAAGACCTAAAAAGACATTTCTCCAAAGAAAATATACAGACTGCCAACAAACACATGAAAGAATGCTCAACATCACTAATCATTAGAGAAATGCAAATCAAAACTACAATGAGATATCATCTCACACCAGTCAGAACGGCCATCATCGAGAAATCTGGAAAAAATAAATGCTGCAGAGGGTGTGGAGAAAAGGGAACCCTCTTGCACTGTTGGTGGGAATGTAAATTGATACAGCCACTGTGGAGAACAGTATGGAGGTTCCTTACAAAACTACAAATAGAACTACCATATGACCCAGCAATCCCACTACTGGGCATATACCCTGAGAAAACCAGAATTCAAAAAGAGTCATGTACCCAAATGTTCATTTCAGCTCTATTTACAATAGCCCGGGGACGGAAACAACCTAAGTGTCCATCATCGGATGAATGGATAAAGAAGATGTGACACATATATACAATGGAATACTACTCAGCCATAGAAAGAAATGAAATTGAGCTATTTGTAATGAGGTGGATAGACCTAGAATCTGTCATACAGAGTGAAGTAAGTCAGAAAGAGAAAGAATATGTTTTGAAATGGATAGATCTGGGTTTGGATCTTGACTCTGCCACTAAGTAGCTGAGACTCATCTATTTTCTTCAACTATAAAATAGGGATAAAAATACATATCTCTCAGGGCTGTCATGAGGACTAAATGAGACAGTTGATATAAACTTCCTACTACAGTATCTGGTTCATGATACATACTCAGAATAATAGCTCTTATTACATTTTAGCACACTTCATAAGTACCAAATACCCTTATTGATTACTTAAATATATCTGTATGATTGCATTGATACGTTGAGAAAATATTGCTAACATGCATCCCAGATTTATTTCCTCAAGTTCTGACTAATTAATTTATTCCTAAATATGGAAAAGTTTAAAGGATTCCTGCTCTTCATAAATTGGGGGGAAGGAAAGCAAAAAAAAAGCAAATGAGGAATTTTTAAGGAGTCTTACCTGACATGACTATTATGAAACTAACAGATCTTAGTTTTAAATAGGAATTTCTGACTTGAATTCTCACACTTGCTAATATCTTCTTGGAGATTAGGAAAGAGATGACTACATTTTAGGCCAGCTGTGTCGCTGTCTTCTTTCTTGATGCATTTTTAAATGACTTTGACATTTTTCATTACAAAATGTTTTTAACTTTGCATTTTGAATTATGTTAGTGAACCCTAAGGCCAAAGGGCAAACATTTAACTTTCAAATCTATTGAATAAATAAAAACAAAGAAAGTACAAGTGGACTGGTGACTCACTTTCTTTAAAAATAAAGACTCATGTCAAATTCCATTATTTTATCCCACATTTACCAAATTTGTATGCATGAAATGTAGTGTATTTGAAGGAGAGCAAATTGGGAAAATTAGATTCCACTAAGTGCTGAACTTCTCCACACACAATTAAAACCTGCTTGAAAAATGTATAATCAACTGAGATCATCAATTATGCCTTTTACTTGGAAGAACTTAACAGGGAACTCAGGATAAATAAATAGGGAAGCCATGCCTCATTTTAGAAGACAAATATATCTGCCTTTGCTTTCAAGTCATAAGAAGATTCTCTGAGTGGAGACTAGCTGACATTTTCCACCTCATTCTTTGCATCAAAAGATGATTCCAACTGCCCCATCACAAGGATCTGAGAGTAAAGGAGTATTTTTATCTCAGTACTTCTGACACACTGCCTTGAAAAACAACTCAAAATTACATCAAAATCCAATTTTTGCAAGATGGGCTAGAAAACATTTATTCTAGAGGAAAAGGTCTTCTGAAAGAGTGAACATTGGCTATTTACCATAATTAAATGTTATATATTTAAGAGATTTGACCTGTTGAAATTTCTACTGTAGGGATGATTCTAATATAAAAAAATCTATTATTGCCACTCCTGCTTCAGGGTTAAAAGAGGAAAAGGCAATTAGAAGATCAGAAGGAAGGGATGTCCTTAAATGGGAAATACCAAAAGGTTCTCAGCTGCCTTTAAGATGGAAGAGGACAGAATTGGGGGTGAGGGGTAGTGGGAGGACCTCCTGAGGCCAGGCAATCGAAGGAGGATTTTTAAATTTTTAAGACTCGAGGCAGGAGTGGGGGCTGGTGGCAAAAGAAAAAATAACAATATTAAATCAAAGAATTTGTTCAAAGACAACTCAGGTTGGTTCATAAGGTACACAATGTTCCAACTTTTTAAAAGGTGCTAAGACTAAGCATTATGGTAAACACAGCAGGCCCCCCAAAAATATCAGGCAGATTACAAACCAACGGTGCCACAGTGATTTTTTTTCTGAAAATGAGCCTTCTCATTAAATTAGTGCTCTATAAAAAAGAGATTAGCCTATTCTTATAAGTAAAGTAGCTGCCGAGGCTATGCCTGAAAACCAGCCTCAGGCGCTCAAGTTGTGCTCTTTAAGAACAAGGAAGAAAAGACCAATGAAGGGTCACTTATGTAAACACAAATCGCACACTCACGTTCTCCTCCTTGAGCTCATTGTGAAAAGCTGTTGAAGGTACCAGCTGTGCTCTGAGACACTGGCTTTGGTGAAATCCAGTCCCCAGGGTGGGAAGGGACAAGGCGAGGTGCCTTCCTAACCTTCAACACGACTTCAGTCGGGTTGGCCCTCTTACAGCAGACACTGCTGGGGAAAGCAGTCACTTACTGTCTCCAACAGAAACCATTTACAAACCCCTTTCCTTCCTTTTCAAGATCTGGGGAAATCCAAGCAGTTTCAGATCTTTGACACATTTCACCTAGCTCACCTGTGTCACTTAGTAAAGGCTGCAGCAATGTTTCCAAATTGTCCAAGGCACAGAGGTCATCCAATGAGTATGTGGCAAAATATGAAAGAAGACAATGGTAATATTTTGATGTTAAGGTTTTGTCTTTAAAATTTAAAAAAAAAAAGGGAATGGCCTCCTTCAATTTTTTAAAGTTTGACTAACAGGGAAATTAGGTAAAACTTCAAGAGCTAAAAACAAACACTCTAATTTTAATTCTAACAATTTTTTTTTTTTTTTTTTTTTGCTAAAGGCGTATTTCCTATCTCTCTACCTCTCCTCCAGCCTAACTTCTTGAAACCACCTATCCTTAGATGAAACAGCTGCAGTGATGCAGCCTGGTGGCTGGGAGCAATGCTGAGGCATTAGCACAGCTCCAGCGCACTGGTAAACCAAGAGGGCTCACCGCCTGCTTGAGATGCCTCACCTGTAAGCAATTTGGGATCAAGGAAATACAGGAAAAGGACACTTTTATCCCCCTTTGTTTTTAAATTACAGAAGCTTATAGCCTTGGAGGATTTCTGCTATATTATCCTGGCCCCAAAAAACCCAACATACAGCACTATGGCTCTCTTCCTGGAAAATGAGTTAAGTCGGCATCCTTCCAGTGTTGCTTATATGGGACCCACGTGGGCCCAGGCCCTTTAACATTGTGTTAGTAACTCAGTATGGCATGTCTACTCAACAGAAAAACAATTTCCCAACACTTTAGTATTTTGAACCACAGCATCCCTAAACAGGAGAGTTTCAGACGCCATCCCTGGTTCTCCTGAAAATCTAACATTTTGTTTTTGCTTTTCCCCCCAGTTTTACTGATGTATGATTGACAAATAAAAATTGTATGTATTTTGGTTGTACGAAGTGATTTTTTAAAGGTGTATAACTTGATGATTTAACCTATGTATACACTGTGAAATGATTACCACTATCAAGTTAATTAAACATATCCACCATCCCACAGTTACCCTTTTTGTGTGTGTAATGAGAACACTTAAGATCTACTCTCTTAGCAAGTTTCAAGCATAAGTACAGTATTAACTATAATCACCATGCTGTGCATTAGATCCCCAGAACTTACGCATCTTATAACTGCGAGTTTCTACCCTTTGACCAACATCTCCCCATTTCCCCCACCCTCTAGTCCCTGGCAACCACTATTCTACTCTCTGGTTTTATGACTTCAGCTTTTTAAAATTTCACATATCAGTGAAGTCGTACAGTATCTGTCTTTCTCTGTCTGGCTTTTTTCACTTAGCGTAATGTCCTCCACGTTCATCTGTGTTGTCACAAATGGCAAGATTTCCTTCTTTTTCTATGGCTCAACAACATCCCATTATATATAAATATAAAATATATATATAATATATATTATATATATAGTGTGGCTATTGTGAATAATGCTGCAATGAACATGGGAGTGCAGATATGTCTTTGAGATACTGATTTCATTTCCTTTGGATATATACCCAAAAGTGGGATTACTGAGTCATATGGGAGTTCTATTTTTAATTTAAGGAACCTCAATATTGTCATATTGTTTTCCACAATGAAGGTACCAAGTTACATTCCTATCAACAGTGTACAAGCGTTCCCTTTTCTCTACATCCTTGCCAAAACTTGTGATCTCTTATCTTGTTGGTAATAGACATCCAAACAGGTGTGAGGTGGTATCTCACTGTGCTTGGATTTGCATTTCCTCCACGATTAATAATGTTGAGCACCTTTTCATATACCTGTTGACCATTTGTCTGTCTTCTTTGAAAAAATGTCTATTCAGGTTCTTTGCTCATTTTTTAAAAATTGGGTTTTTTTTGTTTTTTTTACTGCTGAGTTGTATGAGTTCCTTATATATCGATGTTTGGGATATTAACCTCCTTTATTAGATATACGATTTGCAAATATTTTCTCCTGTTCTGTAGATTGCCCTCATTTTGTTGACTGTTTCCTTTGCTTTGCAAAAGCTTTTTAGTGTGATGTAGTCCCGCTTGTTTATTTTTGCTTTTGTTGCTTGTGCTTCTGGATTGACACCTTAAAGTTTTAATAGTGACTGTGAAGGTGATTTGAATAGAGTCTGAATATCATTTCTTTTCTCTTATTGATCTATTTACGTGTGTGTGTGTCAGATGGAAAACCAGGGAGGGGCTAAAAAGGTGCCGGTTTTGGAAGTGTAAGTGAACGGATACCTGAAGTACCTGTCTCCCCAGCACACAGTCTGCCAAAGAGATTAAATTCAAATGAGTTGTGTGTGGCATGCATAATGATGGACACATTTTGTTTCCCTTAGTGCTCCTGAGAACTAGTTAGTTTATGTATGAAATGGATTACTTTAGATAGACTACTGCAGGGCTAAATAACTTCACTACATCTTTAAAGTAAAAATAGCAAATAAAATGAATCAAGGTGCAACATCTAAAATGATGTATGCATTCTACTGAATTTAACTGAATTCTAATTAAATTACTTAGAGCAAGATAAATTAGATTATTTTTCAAGCACATTTTAGATAAACCTAATGAAGTTCTATGAGTAAGACAGGCAGAATGGGCTTTGTTTAATGACTCAGTTACTGATATATTCCCTAAGAGGGAATAAGAGGTCAGATTGACCTTGGGTCATTTCTTCCTTGGGTGGGACGGATATTACATTAACTTCAGAAAGAGTGGCTAAAAAGAGACTAGGATTTACTTTATGTTGATAGTGAAATAACTTATTGAGACATTTAGTTATGTGGGTTTCCCCCTATATTTTATTCCTCTCAGGCTTTGAGTTCCCTGGCATAAGAACACTTTCTATTGGGAAGGAAAACAGAGGACTAAAAACAGAGGGCTAAATTTGTGTCTTGAATCCCATGGAGCAGATTGTGTTAGGTGTAAGGAAGGCAGAGAGCTAAAGAGAGGAGGGCACAGAAGTATCAAGCTGGAGGAAGAGTCAAGACTAGGGCAGGTTCTACAAGTGAAATGGACCCAGAACCACCTCCTCATGCCACTCTAGGGAGGGGAAAGGCACAGACATCTTGCATTGGCTTGGCAAACCATTTAGGGAAGCTATATCCCAGGAACCAGGGCTCCTAGCCTGAATAGATTTCTGTGCCCATTGGTGGCATAAAACTCACAAAGCCCCTGGATTCCAATGGACAGTGCAGTCTCAGAAAACATGCATACTGGTAGTCCAGTGTGTTTTGATATGCATGACAGCCTGAGTCATCTGTGTGGCCCTAAGGGAATGGATGGGATTGGCAACAGTGGGATGCCAGGATTTGGGGTGAATTGGGAAGAAAGGGTACCCTTCCCCCAAATGGCTGAGACAGAATTTCCTCTGAGTCCAAAGCCAAGAAACTTGGAGTCAGATTTAATTTGTTTTGTGGAAATCTGGGGAACAGAAGGTCTCAATTTCTTCTACTCTTGGAAAACCTTACTTCCATTTTGGTTAGCTAAGAAGTCATTCATGAGTAAAGCATCTTGCTTCCCTAAAATACCCTCTTTTCCTCTTCCTTTGGAAATGTTTGGAATTTTACTATGGGGACGGACTATAGTTTCTTTGACTTTGGGAGAGAGTGACAAGTTAAGTCTGAGAGGAGGGGGAAGGGGCAGAAAAGAAAGGTTCACAAAACTAAAAGACACTTAAATTATGTGCTACAGGATGAATGAAGTGTAGACAGGATGATGTGTAATAATACCTAGAAAAATAGAGCTATTCATATGATAATTATTCATTTTTTAAAACTATGACATATAAAATCAAAGGAGAATGGCTTAAGAACCTGCAAACATTACATAGCCATGAATGAATGGACATTGCTAATCTACATTCAGGTGAAAAATAAGGCCCTTTGAAGAACAGAACATGATAGCTGCTGTGATACATATTTCATAAAATGTTTTCTTACAGAGTGTTCTCTTCAGTGCATTCCCAATGCTGTCTGAGCTGGATCAGTGAGAGAGATGAAAGGCGCCAGTTTTCTCACTAAACTTACCTTTCATGTTTGGCACACAAACTTTTGGTTCAGTTGACAATCCCAGAACACATCTGCAAACATTTTCCCGTTTGGTATTTATGGAAATATTTATTGAAACTATATGAGTGGAAATAGAGCAAAACTACTGAACTACTTTGGGAGTCTCTAAGAACAAAAAGGGGAGGGATGAAAGTAGAAGGATTAATGAGAGAAACAAGGCTCCATCCTCGACTGGCACAAAAATTCCTTCAAGATATAAATACTGTGATTCAACTATAATAGACTTAGAAACTGGAAGAAAAAAATGTTTTATTCCCATCAAGGCAAACATGTTAGCATAGAGACCTAAAAGCCTCAAATAGAGACACTCAAATAGACCAGAGGGTATTTTTAAATGAGCTTTGTTAAATGTTCCAGCACCATGGGGACAATTCTATATCTACTTCTCTTCAAAGATGAAACAAATACAGACATAGAACAGTGTGTTTAATGGGTTAGTAACTATAGATTACACACAAGACAAGGGGAGGGAGACATCTGAATTCTTCACAAGTAT
This sequence comes from Aethalodelphis obliquidens, assembly GCF_003676395.1. Taxonomy (NCBI): domain Eukaryota; kingdom Metazoa; phylum Chordata; class Mammalia; order Artiodactyla; family Delphinidae; genus Aethalodelphis; species Aethalodelphis obliquidens. The sequence goes on from NW_020837947.1 coordinate 41,906,487, forward strand.
TCTGAGGTAAATGTAGACCATTGCTAACACCAGGAGAATTATAAAAAAAATAATAATAATAACGCTAACTTATAGTACAGCATGGCCAGGTAAGGGCAGGCAGTGGGGAGGAGATACTACATGCTCACAGTAGGGCATCATGGGGAAGGCATTGTAAGAGAGACAGTTTGTCAATGTCATTTCCTGCAGTCGACACGATGGCAATGACTTAAGGGTTTCTGATCCTCTGTGTCCTGGTCTTCCCTAAAGCCCAGTGCATGGAGTGGGAACCCAGGAAGCCCAGTCTTTCACAGGATCGCTGGCAGAAGTGAGTATCTGGCTTCCGGACCTACGAGGAAGATCTAATTCAAGATCCCCCATCTCCCAACTATGTGAGACAGGTGGTCTACACCTGATGCTATTTCCCCTCTACAGAAATATGTGGAAGAGAATTGGCGAGGGAATTGTGCTGGAGAGAATGTGAATTTTGTACAGTGTATTTAGTTGTAGTGTCAGAAATTGCCCAAATGTGCTGTCCAAGCTCCAACTTCCCTTCACTCCATGAGCAGCAAAGGTCTTCAGAGGGTTTAGAAGCCAGCAGGTGTTTAATCTGTGCGTGCAGGGACAGATGCTGAAGTTCAACTGGACCGTGAAGCAAGTGGGAAGTTCAGCTGGCCTGCAGGGCAGCCACGCCAAATGAAGGGCCCGGGCAGGTCCTACACAACAACCAGCACAGGTGGCTGGTACCGAACACCCAAATACTTCCAAAGGTGGAGATTTCATAATCCTCAATCCTCCCCTTTATTTCATATGCATCTTTTTTGTTAAAAAACATAAACACTATTTCTGCTGTAGAAACATAACAGTTCGAGTAGCTTTGACATCTCTTGAATAGCATTTCTGAGAGAATGCTACGATTGACAAAGAGTTTATAACCTGGAGAATCATTCTGAAGGACAGAAGGGTTATTAACTTCTCAGTTTATTCGCATGCTACTAATTAAGAGCCATACTTGAAATGTGGCTGTTTTGAGTTTTAATGGCTCTCTGGTAAACTTGTATCCTGAGCACGCTTATACACTAAAGGTGGGGTGTGGGGCAGGATGCCTCTAAAAGTGCCTACCATGGTCCAGAGCTACTTTAGAAATATACATCATAGTAAAGGGGCATTGTTTACTCAGAAGCTCATAGAGGGGTGACCTACTTGACCTTCTCCATCTACTGATTTAGCCTTTGTATATATAACCTCTGTTAACAAGTAAGCTTTCCAAATTCATCCCTCACTTTGAGTAACAGAACAGGAAGTCAAGATTCAAATTTTAATCCCTGGTTTGACAAAATGAGAGGCAAAACTTAAAGAGAAAGGAAGACAAGGAGGAAGAGAAGGAAGAGCAGGAGGAGGAACAGGGGGAGGAAGTGGAGGAAGAGGAAGGAAGAGGAGAAAGTAGTAGATTCTGATGTTTACTTCTGCTGCTTTATGGAGGGAAGCAATGGCAGGTCTCTAAAACTGCAGTTCTGAGCCACTCTCCAGGTGTGTACACCTTGAAGGGCTTTTCTTTCATATGTCATTAGATTTTTCTAGTCCCTGGCTGCACATCCCAGGAGAGGCCTGCCTTATACGGTCATACTCAGAAAGCAGAGACAAACAGAACGTTGCTGCCTACATCAAGTCACCTTGGTCTAGGCCACTGCTTCACATTCACCTTGGGATTGTATTTATTAAACTCAGCATCATGTGTCCTCATTCTGGGGCTCAGCACTATTTACTCACCAGCCTTCTTCAACAACGTGCTGCTGTGAGCAGCTCATTTGTGGGCCAACACATTTCTCCTGGCTCTCATGACCCCAGGGTGCTGAATCAGAGCTGGAAACAGCCAACGTTTCTAATTCTCTGTCTCCAACTGGACAGATGATAAAGCAAGTGTCCCAAAGGCCGGGAGGAGAATTTCATAGTAAGTAATGAGATAAAAGAATATAAAATGCAGCCAAACTACTTTTCTCTATGAAGACGACCTTAATCTTGTCCACCAATGTATTCTTCTTTAAGGCCCAACACCCACCTTAAGCAGTTCACCTTTGGACATGGTACCAAGGGCTGTCCTGCACAGGCACTCTCTTCTTTTTCTGTGATGCGGTAATCTGTTCCTCTTACTGATATATCTTTATTAACTTCAGATTTTATAAAGATTTGAACTTTCAGAAGTGGGTTGTGTTCCATCTTCTATAGAAAGGAGATAGATAGATGGACATCCTCAAACACATGACACATTAAGGCTGCCTTGATGGTCTCAGAGACACTTAGGAAAGAGAGATATCAAGACATGGGGAAGGGATGGACAGATGTTAACCAAGAAGGCTCTCCATGGACAGAAAGGTCAATGCTTCCAAGACACAGAGCACTAGATCATTCAACTGGACAATGCCATGCAGCCCCTGGGCATGTGAGCACAACAGTGACATGGTCCTAGTTACAGAGACTGTGATAAGGAAGGTCAGAGCAGATGTGTGTGATCACCTCTAGGAGTTTAGTGGTCTATCAGTAAATCAAAGAGTCCATTACTTTTGACATTTAAAAAAGTCTCTAAGCAACAACAACAACAACAACAAAATAGTGTCCTGGAGCTCTGTGTTACAAGAAGGAAAAGAGAAAAACAAATCAAAACTCTCTTTCCTTGAGAGTTGAAGGCTATTTTCTGTAAATTTAACTCCAAAATGGAAATCAAGAGAAAACATTCTTCTCTCTGGTAATTCTGCATACTGAAATGTTTCTTTGCAGTAAAAATTGGCCTATTTTATTCTATCGATATGATTAACCTTTTTATAAACTTGTTCTAGGTGGAAATTCATTTTTTTCCTAGCCAGATATGTTGCCATTTATGCATCTAAAAGCTAGTTTTACTGCAAAGAAATGACATTTTTTAAGAACCTAAAAATACAATTACTATTATAATAGCATTACTATATATAGTATTATATAAAGGATTATGTATCTGACACTTAGAGAGTTTATAGAGTTTTTGTGACAAAAGACTTAACCATATTTATGTGGTGTTACTTATTCCTAGAAAAGCCTGTGTAAGAAAAGAAGATCATTGGTCTTAGCATGAAGATGAAATAATTCATCAGTACGGTGATACACATTATTTATATCAGTATATATTTATATATTTATATGTATGTAGTGTGTGAATATTATAATATGTATAGAATATTAATATAGTATAATATAATATGGCATATATTCAGCTGTTGTTGATTGCCAATATGCAAAATTTAGAGTTATTGCACCAATATGCAAACTTATTAATTAGAAAAGATGAGAGCTCCCGTGTTTAAAAAATGGGGCAAGGGCTTCCCTGGTGGCGCAGTGGTTGAGAGTCCGCCTGCCGATGCAGGGGACATGGGTTCGTGCCCCGGTCCGGGCAGATCCCACATGCCGCGGAGTGGCTGGGCCCATGAGCCATGGCCACTGAGCCTGTGCGTCCAGAGCCTGTGCTCCGCAACGGGAGAGGCCACAACAGTGAGAGGCCCACGTACCGCAAAACAACAACAACAACAACAACAACAAAAAATGGGGCAAAACATCTCCTGCATTACTGACAGTGGTATATACTGAGATAAAACCATGTTCATATCCTTTGATGCTTCCAGTAATCTCCTATCTGAGAATGTATTATAAGGAAGTCATCCAGAATTTGGAAAAACTAGACTTGCATCACGATTATTATTCATAATGACAAAAAATTGGAAATGACCTAAATGTTATTATAATAATGGTTCATTAAGTTACACTGCATCACGGAGGACCTTCAAGATGGCGGAGGAGTAAGACGTGCAGATCACCTTCCTCCCCACAAATACATCAGAAATACATCTACATGTGGAACAACTCCTACAGAACACCTACTGAATGCTGGCAGAAGACCTCAGATGCCCAAAAGGCAAGAAAGTCCCCACGTACCTGGGTAGGGCAAAAGAAAAAAGAAAAAACAGAGACAAAAGAATAGGGACAGGACCTGCATCTCAGGGAGGGAGAGGTGAAGGAGGAAAAGTTTCCACATACTAGGAAGCCCCTTCACTGGCGGAGATGGGGGGTGGTGGGGAGGGGGAAGATTCACAGCCACGGAGGAGAGCACAGCAACAGGGATGCAGAGGGCAAGTGAAGAGATTTCTGCACAGAGGATCCATGCTGACCAGCACTCACCAGCCTGAGAGCAGCTTGTCTGCTCACCCGCTGGGGTGGATGGGGGCTGGGAGCTGAGGCTCGGGCTTCAGAGGTCAGATCCCAGGGAGAGGACTGGGGTTGGCTGCGTGAACACAGCCTGAAGGGTGCTAGTGCACCACAGCTAGCCAGGAGGAAGTCCGGGAAAAACTCTGGAACTGCCTAAGAGTCAAGAGACCATTGTTTCGGGGTGCATGAGGAGAGGGGATTCAGACCACCGCCTAAACAAGCTTCGGAGACGGGCATGAGCCGCACTTATCAGCGCAGACACCACAGACGGGCATGAAACACTAAGGCTGCTGCTGCCGCCACCAAGAAGCCTGTGTGCAAGCACAACTCACTATCCATACCGCCCCTCCCGGGAGCCTGTGCAGCCTGCCACGGCCAGGGTCCCGGGATGCAGGGACAACTTCCCCGGGAGAACACATGGCAGGCTTCAGGCTGTTGCAACGTCACACTGGCCTCTGCCACCGCAGGCTCGCCCCGCACTCCGTGCCCTGTCCTCCCCCTGGCCTGAGTGAGCCAGAGCCCCCTAATCAGCCACTCTGTTAATCCGCTCTTGTCTGGGCGAAGAACAGATGCCAGAGGGCGACCTACATGCAGAGCCAGGGCCAAATCCAAAGCTGAACCCCAGGAGCTGTGTGAACAAAAAAGAGAAAGGGAAATTTCTACAGGCAGCCTCAGGAGCAGCGGATTAAATCTACACAATCAACTTGATGTACCCTGCATCTGTGGAATACCTGAATAGACAACGAATCATCCCAAAATTAAGGCAGTGGACTTTCGGAGCAACAGTAGACTTGGGGTTTGCTGTATTCGACTGACTAGTTTCTGATTTATATATTTACCTTAATTTAGTTTTTAGTGCTTGTTATCATTGGTGGATTTGTTTATTGGTTTAGTTCTATTCTTTTATTTTGCTATTACTTTTTTAAATAACTTTATTTTATTTTTCTCTTTCTTTCTGCTTTTTCTCCCTTACTTCTGAGCCATGTGGCTGATAGGGTCTTGGTGCTCCGGCCAGGTGTCAAGCCTGACCCTCTGAGGTGAGAGAGCCAAGTTCAGGACATTGGACCACCAGAGACCTCCTGGACCCATGTTATATCAATCGGCGAGAGCTCTCCCAGATATCTCCATCTCAATGTTGAAACCCAGCTCCACTCAACAAGCAGCAAGCTACAGTGCTGGACACCCCATGCCAAACAACTAGCAAGACAGGAACACAACCCCACCCATTAGCAGAGAGGCTGCCTAAAATCATAATAAGGTCACAGACACCCTAAAACACACCACCAGATGTGGACCTGCCCACCAGAAATACGAGATCCAGCCTCATCTACCAGAACACAGGCACCAGTCCCCTCCACCAGGGAGCCTGCACAACACACTGAACCAACCTTACCCACTAGGGGCAGACACCAAAAACAATGGGAACTACGAACCTGCAGCCTGCGAAAAGGAGACCCCAAACACAGTAAGGTAAGCAAAATGAGAAGACAGAGAAATACCCAGCAGATGAAGGAGCAAAGTAAAAACCCACCAGACCAAACAAATGAAGAGGAAATAGGCAGTCTACCTGAAAAAGATTTCAGAGTAATGATAGTAAAGATGATCCAAAATCTTGGAAACAAAATAGAGAAAATATAAGAAATGTTTACCAAGGACTAGAAGAACTAAAGAGCAAACAAACAATGATGAACAACACAATAAATGAAATTTAAAATTCTTTAGAAGGGATCAACAGCAGAATAACTGAGGCAGAAGAACGGATAAGTGACCTGGAAGATAAAATAGTGGAAATAACTACCACAGAGCAGAATAAAGAAAAAAGAATGAAAAGAATTGAGGACAGTCGCAGAGACCTCTGGGACAACATTAAATGTACCAACATTTGAATTATAGCGGTCCCAGAAGACGAACAGAAAAGAAAGAGACTGAGAAAATATTTGAAAAGATTATAGTTGAAAAATACCCTAATATGGGAAAGGAAACAGTCAATCAAGTCCAGGAAGTGCACAGAGTCCCATAAAGGATAAATCCAAGGAGAAATATGCCAAGACACATATTAATCAAACTATCCAAAATTAAATACAAAGAAAAAATATTAAAAGCAGCAAGGGAAAAGCAACAAATAATATACAGGGAATTCCCATAAGGTTAACAGCTGATCTTTCAGCAGAAACTCTGGAAGCCAGTAGGGAGTGGCAGGACATATTTAAAGTGATGAAAGGAAAAATAACCTACAAAGAACATTACCCATCAAGGATCTCATTCAGAATCTGAATCTCTCATTCAGATTCACAGAAATTAAAACCTTTACAGACAAGCAAAAGCTAACAGAATTCAGCACTACCAAAACAGCTTTACAACAAATGCTAAAGGAACTTCTCTAGGCAGGAAATACAAGAGAAGGAAAAGACCTACAATAACAAACCCAAAACAATTAAGAAAATGGTAATAGGAACATACATATCGAAAATTACCTTAAATGTAAATGGATTAAATGTTCCAACCAAATGACACAGACTGGCTGAATGGTTAGAAAACAACACTCATATATATGTGTCTACAAGAGACCCACATCAGACCTAGGGACACACAAGACTGAAAGTGAGGGGATGGAAAAAGATATTCCATACAAATGGAAATCAAAAGAGAGCTGGAGTAGCAATTCTCATATCATACAAACGAGACTTTAAAATAAAGACAATTATAAGAGACAAAGAAGGACACTACATAATGATCAAGGGATCAATCCAAGAAAAAGATAAAGTGATTGTAAATATTTATGCACCCAACAGAGGAGCATCTCACTACATAAGGCAAATGCTAACAGCCATAAAAGGGGAAATCGACAGTAACACAAACACAGTAGGGGACTTTAACACCCCACTTTCACTAATGGACAGATCATCCAAAATGAAAATAAACAAGGAAACACAAGCTTTAAATGATACATTAAACAAGATGGACTTAATTGATACTTATAGGACATTCCACCCAAAAACAACAGAATACACTTTCTTCTCAAGTGCTCATTGATCATTCTCCAGGATACATCATATCTTGGGTCACAAATCAGGCCTCGGTAAATTTACAAAAACTGAAATTATATCAAGTATCTTTTCCAACAACTATGCTATGAGACTAGATATCAATTACAGGAAAAAAACTGTAAAAAATACAAACACATGGAGGCTAAACAATATGCTACTAAATAACCAAGAGGTCACTGAAGAAATCAAAGAGGAAATCAGAAAATACCTAGAAACAAATAACAATGAAAACACTATGGCCCAAAACCTATGGGATGCAGCAAAAGCAGTTCTAAGAGGGAAGTTTATAGCAATACAATCCTACCTCAAGAAACAAGAAAACTCTCAAATAAACAACCTAACCTCACACCTAAAGCAATTAGAGGAAGAACAAACAAAACCCAAAGTTAGCAGAAGGAAAGAAATCATAAAAATCAGATCAGAAATAAAAGAAAAAGAAATGAAGGAAACAATAGCAAAGATCAATAAAACTAAAAGCTGGTTCTTTGAGAAGATAAACAAAATTGATCACCCATTAGCCAGACTCATCAAGAAAAGAAGGGAGAAGACTCAAATCAACAGAATTAGAACTGAAAAAGGAGAAGTAACAACTGACACTGTAGAAATACAAAGGATCATGAGAGATTACTACAAGCAACTATAAGCCAATAAAATGGGCAACCTGGAAGAAATGGACAAATTCTTAGAAAAGCACAACCTTCTGAGACTGAACCAGGTAGAAATAGAAAATATAAACAGACCAATCACAAGCACTGAAATTGAAGCTGTGATTAAAAATCTTCCAACAAACAAAAGCCCTGGACCAGATGGATTCACAAGAGAATTCTATCAAACAGGTAGAAAAGAGCTAACACCTATCCTTCTCACTCTTCCAAAATATATCAGAGTGAGGAACACTCCCAAACTCATTCTACAAGGCCACCATCATCCTGATACCAAAACCAGACAAAGATGTCACAAAAAAAGAAAACTACAGGCCAATATCACTAATGAACATAGATACAAAAATCCTATACAAACTACTAGCAAACAGAATCCAGCAGCACATTAAAAGGATAATACACCATGATCAAGTGGGATTTATCACAGGAATGCAAGGATTCTTCAATATATGCAAATCAATCAATGTGATACACCATATTAACAAACTGAAGGATAAATACCATATGATAATCTCAATAGATGCAGAAAAATCTTTTGGCAAAATTCAACACCCATTTATGATAAAAACTCTCCAGAAAGTAGGCATAGAGGGAACTTACCTCAACATAATAAAGGCCATATATGACAAACCCACAGCCAACATCGTTCTCAATGGTGAAAAGCTGAAACCGTTTCCACTAAGATCAGGAACAAGATAAGGTTGCCCACTCTCACCACTACTATTCAACATAGTTTTGGAAGTTTTAGCCACAGCAATCAGAGATGAAAAAGAAATAAAAGGAATCCAAATCAGAAAACAAGTAAAACTGTCACTCTTTGCAGATGACATGATACTATACATAGAGGATCCTAAATATGCTACCAGAAAACTACTAGAGCTAATCAATGAATTTGGTAAAGTAGCAGGATAAAAAATTAATGCACAGAAACCTCTTGCATTCCTATACACTAATGATGAAAAATCTGAAGGAGAAATTAAGGAAACACTCCCATTTACCACTGCAACAAGAAGAATAAAATACCTAGGAATAAACCCACCTAAGGAGACAAAAGATCTGGATGTAGAAAAATATAAGACACTAATGAAAGAAATTAAAGATGATACAAGCATATGGAGATATATACCATGTTCTTGGATTGGAAGAATCAACATTGTGAAAATGACTATACTACCCAAAGCAACGTACAGATTCAATGCAATCCCTATCAAACTACCAATGGCATTTATCACAGAACTAGAACAAAAAATTTCACAATTTGTATGGAAACACAAAAGACCCCAAATAGCCAAAGCAATCTTGAGAAAGAAAAACGGAGCTGGAGGAATTAGGCTCCCTGACTTTAGACTACACTACACAGCTACAGAAATCAAGACAGTATGGTATGGGCACAAAAACAGAAGTATAGATTATTGGAACAGGATAGAAAGCCCAGAGATAAACCCACACACATATGGTCATCTTATCTTTGATAAAGGAGGCAAAAATATACAATGGAGAAAAGACAGCCTCTTCAATAAGTGGTGCTGGGAAAACTGGACAGCTACATGTAAAAGAATGAAATTAGAACACTCCCTAATACCATATACAAAAATAAACTCAAAATGTATTAAAGACCTAAATGTAAGGCCAGACACTATAAAACTCTTAGAGGAAAACATAGGCAGAACACTCTATGACATAAATCACAGCAAGATCCTTTTTGACCCACCTCCTAGAAAAAGGGAAATAAAAACAAAAATGAACAAACAGGACCTAATGAAACTTAAAAGCTTTTGCATAGCAGTGGAAACCCTAAACGAGACGAAAAGACAATCCTCAGAATGGGAGAAAATATTTGCAAATGAAGCAACTGACAAAGCATCAATCTCCAAAATATACAAGCAGCTCATGGAGCTCAATATCAAAAAAACAAACAATGCAACCCAAAAACTGGCAGAGGACCTAAATAGACATTTCTCCAAAGAAGATATACAGATTGCCAACAAACACATGAAAGGATGCTCAACATCACTGATCATTAGCGAAATGCAAAATAAAACTACAATGAGGTATCACCTCACAGTGGTCAGAATGGCCATCATCAAAAAATCTACAAACCATAAATGCTGGAGAGGGTGTGGAGAAAAGGGAACCCTCTTGGGCTGTTGGTGGGAATGTAAATTGATACAGCCACTATGGAGAACATTATGGAGGTTCCTTATAAAACTAAAAATTGAATTACCATATGACCCAGCAATCCCACTCCTGGGCATATACCGTGAGAAAACCATAATTCAAAAAGAGTCATGTACCACCATGTTCATTGCGGCACTATTTACAATAGCCAGGACATGGAAGCAACCTAAGTGTCCATCGACAGATGAATGGATAAAGAAGATGTGGCACATATATACAATGGAATATTACTCAGCCATAAAAAGAAATGAAATTGAGTTAGTTGTAGTGGATGGATGGACCTAGAGTCTGTCATACAGAGTGAAGTAAGTCAGAAAGAGAAGAACAAATACCGTATGCTAACACATATATATGGAATCTAAAAAAAAAAAAAAGGTTCTTATGAACCTAGGGGCAGGGCAGGAATAAAGATGCAGATGTAGCGAATGGACTTGAGGACATGGGTAGGGGGAAGGGTAAGCTGAGACGAAGCGAGAGAGTGGCATGGACATATATACACTACCAAATGTGAAATAGTTAGCTAGTGGGAAGCAGCCGCATAGCACAGGGAGATCAACTTGGTGCTTTGTGACCACCTAGAGGGATGGGATAGGGAGGGTGGGAGGAAGACTCCAGAGGGAGGGGATATGGGGATATACGTATACATATATCTGACTCACTTTGTTATGCAGCAGCAACTAACACAACAATGTAAAGCAATTATACTCTAATAAAGATGTTAAAAAAAAAAAAGTTACAGTGCATCAACCTGATTGACTAGTAGGCCGCAATTTCATATCATTGACAAAAGATTGTAGAGATATAAAAATGCTTTAAAAATAGTGCTGAGTGAAAAACACTATAATAAAAATTGTTTAAAACTGCATAAAATTATTTTATCTATATTGATAGAGATATTTATCTTTTTCGCTTTCCTTGTATGTTATAACTTTGATAGATGAATTTAAAAAGTCTTACTTTTGAATCTATTCTCCTCTATTAAGTTAATTGCAAAGTAACTTGGAATTGCAGAAACAAATAATATTGTTAAAAAAAAATTGTGTGTGTTTGGGGAAAGCATCATATTGGAACAATCAGCACATAGGCCGACTATGCCTAACCTTTGACTTCAGCAAGACAGTGACATTTCACACTCTTGGTGTGAGGGCAATGTTTGCTACCTTTCCATGACACACATTTTATGAAGGTTAAAAAGAGGATCGTAATCTGAATTAATTGCCGAAAAAAAATTCCTAGTTATAGAAAACATAAAATATTTATAGAATCTCTATATACTTTTCCCCTTCCTTTATTGGCTTTGGTTCTGTTATTTTTATCTAAATGATTTATGATCTCTGAGCCCCTTATTGTAATCCACCTCAAATCCTTTCTGAATGTAGCACAGTATAAATAGGTAAGAAATAACGATAGTGCTTCACGCATACAAAGTAGTGGCCATTCTCTGCATATAAAACTGCACATAAAATTTAAAAAAAAAGTTACTGCCTTACGGGTAGGTTTTTCCACACTTCTGAACATTTGGTATCATGTAATGTGATTGGCCAAATGTTGTGCATTTGGTGTGATCTACCCAAAAAACTAGTACTAATACCTTGTTCTTAAATTACAGCTTCCTTAGGAAGATACAGCATTCTATAATAAACCATTTTGCAGATGAAGAAACTGAAGCACACATATACTAAGAAGCCTGTCTAGACTAATGATAAGAGCTAAAATTTATTGAAATCATACTGTGTGACAGGCACTGCACAGCACTTCACAGGTACTGAGTCGTTTAATCTTCACAATAACCCACTGAGGAAGGTAGTACTGTTAAAGTTCAGTTTGCAGATGAAGAAGCCACTAAAGAGAGGTCAATATTTGCCCCAGGTTCAAGGCAGGAAGATAAATAGCTCAAATTGTTCGTAACATAACACTTAAAAAGTTCTAGGATCATAAAGTGTTTTGTAAATATCATGTAGTTTAGATACCATAACCTACAGTATATGTAAGGGGATGGAGAGTTTGGAAAATTAATGGTGATACATCAGAGGCAACAGGCAACCTGACAAGGAGAAATATGTATGAAACTTACCCAATGTCCTTATACTCAGTAAAGAAATTTCCAAAACATCATACAGCTCTTCTAGCTATTAGACTGTGTTCCATATCATGAAGTATAGGATTCTATATTTACCTGTATTATATGTAAATTGTCTCTTAAATATGTAAAGATTGTTCCTTTGGCAGCATTGACTTAATATTCATCATCAAAATTAAGGTAGGGACTTCTATTTTATGTCCTTAATTCTTCCCTATCTCTAATATCCCAGGCCCAATCCATCTGCAGCAAATTCTGTTGATTTCCAAAACATCTCTCAAGTCCACCCCTTATCCCCATCACAACTGCCAACACCCGGGTCCAAGCCACCATCCTTTCTCACCTAGACTTCTGGGAATGCCCCGGTCTCCCTGCTCCCAACCATTCTCACCCAATCCCCTTCAATCCATTCTCCATAATACAGCTAAAGGGATCTTTAGAAAATGCAAATCATGTATGTTAACTCCTATGCTTAAAAAGCCCTGGATGCTCTGACTCCTCCGTCTTTCTCACTCTGCTCCAGCCACACTTGTCCCCGATAATGCCTCTGCACCTAGACCTTTATGACTTCCTCCTGCTCCCACTGCTCAGAACACTCTCTCCCCAGCTCTTTCCAGCCTTCATAAACCATCCCAAGTAGTACCTCCTCAGAGAAACCACTTCTCATGTCTTCCATCTAACTTGAGACCCTGATATTATTATACTTTACCATCACTCTCATTGCTTTCCTCTACAGCACTAATCAAAATCCATAATTATTTGATTTATCCGTTTGCTTACTTATTTATCATGTGTCTTCCCAATTAGACCCTCGGCCCCATGAGGAAAGAGACTGGGCATCCGTTATGCACATTGTATTTTGCCCAGCACCTTGCTCTTCACATGGGAGACCCTTAATAAATTGTCGATGAATGGATCAATAACAATCTGGTGAAATATTAGCAAGGGAGCAGTGAGTGTGTTGAGCAGGTATTGCTTCATCATTTATTTTCATGAAATACCTAAAGTTAAAACAATGACATTCAAAGATTAAAAAAAAAGTAACCTAATGCAGCAATTATTATGTGGCAGGCTCTTGTCTAAGTGTTTTATATGGGTTAATTCATCTAATCGTAACGACAGGCCTCTAAGGAGAGTGCTATTTGTATCTTTCTTTCCCAGATGAGACACCAGGCCCAGAAAAGACAACAGTTGCTCATTAGTTAGTAAGGGGAACAAGGGGGCTATCAATTTTAAAGGCTCAAGGACTAACTATTCTACCTCTCAAGGTAAAACTCCGACTGTATACGTTCTGAATTCATTTTCGTAAAATGTCCTGATCCCATATTATTTCTAACTCAGGCAATGCTTCCATGGCCAAATGCTAGCAAAAAATGCCTCTTGCCCTAGGAACTAAGCCAAACATGCTGAAAAAAAAGAACAGAGATTATCCATGGGCAGTAGCCCAAAAGCCGCTCCAGGCCATGGAACTGCCAGCCTACTTCCTTCACTGGGGCAACTAGCTGAGAGGAGATGTAATGATATTAACAAGGTCAAGTATTCAATATGCCTTTTCTCCAAAATCTCATCAAAATTACAGATGTCATTTGGCTTGGTTTGCTCCATCTCTGGCGCATTGGCAAACCCCTCGTCTTAGAAACATGGAAAAGTAGAACCAGCTTGGGGTTCTAGTTATGAGGCTGCTTGAGGAGAGGAGTTCTGTATTCAGGGGAGTTCTGTACTCAGGGGAGTTCTGTATTCTGTATTCAGGGGAGTTCTCATATTTTATGAAAGCTAACTAAAGGGAAGAACTCTGGAGGAACAAGCCTATGAGGCTTAACTCATGTTGCCCAAGGAAGTCCATGAACTCTCAGGATGTGCTCACATATAAACAGGGTCAATCAGAGTCTAGTTCTTGCTCAACACAAAACTTTCTCAAGGACAAAATCATTTGCTCATCTTCACCTTTTAGAAAAATGCCAATGAATAACTCTATATCATATGTAAATATACTAACATCTATAGTATATGACAAACATAAATGAGTTTTTTAAAGTATTCAAATTATATATATGTAAATGTATATGTGTATGTACATATACACACACACACGCACAATATCTTTTCCCAAATAATTGTGTAAAGTTCAGATAGCATGGAGGGAAAAGTGACACATTCCCTACAAGAGATTTTAGCTAGTAACTTTATATCAGTAACCAGAAACAAAACCCGAGTGCTTAATTCTGAAAATACCACTTTCTTCTTTTTTTCTATAAATAAATGTGCTCTTGATTTTACTTTTAACACACACACATGCACGCACACACACACACACACACACACACACACACACGCCTGCAAGCATCTACTTACATATCTGTATATCTGAAGACACAGAAATTTGTGCAAATACTTGCTTATGCTGTCAAGATTCTGTATTCTGGGAATAAATATGAGAAGTTGAGCTGCAAGATACCCTTCCAGCATTTCTTTTGTCCATAGTTCCTGGCTGATCAAGTTTTGCTTCATTATAATTTACTGTTCATTCATTCTATTGCCGTCTATTTTGCACATTGTGAAGAATATTGAGTTGCAGAAAGAAAGAGGCCAGGTACCATACAGAATAGCATTTATAATTGTACCTGTCAGTCATTTTTATAGTTTAGGTTTTTAGTGACACCTTGAGAATATGTGGAATTTCTTTCTGTGTTCCTGAGACTAGATTTGAATAAATGCACTTGGGTGCTACCCAACAGAAAGTGAGGAAAAGGCTTGTAAATAAGGATTTGGGTCTTTCATTAGGTTTAGAATCATCAAGTGGTCTGACAGGTGTCCTTGGGATGTCACCTGAAGCAGATCAAGTTAGCCTGGACTTGGGCTCAGTCACAACACAGAGACCTGAGCCCTCAGACAAGGGGAAGACAGTGGAGGATTTTCTCCTTCCTTCCAGTGTGGGTATAGCTATTAGTATTTTATTTCTCTCCTCTCTAAGGAGAGATAGGGATATGTAGGTCTAATACCATAGAGGGGACTCTTGGACTGGAGAGCACAGTTCAGAGAAAGAGAATGATTACCCCAGAACTTCCATGATTTTATCTTTTAAACCAAATCCAACAGATTTAACCACTCCCTGCCTTTGAGACCAAAGAGTAATTATACACTAATTTAAGATAGTGAGATTTCAAGAGATTGGGTGAGCTTAAGAATTATATAGTGCACCTCTTTCATTTTAGAGTTGAGGAAAATAAAACGCAGAGGCTAAGTGAATAATTCAAGTCACAACTTGCTAGTGGCAAAGCCAATCCTGGAGCCCAGATCCCCTGATTCTTAACTCAGATGTCATTCTTTTATGTTTCCCAGAGTTCTTGGTCCTTGAGAAAACCAGAAATACCCTAAGACTACAAATCCCTCAAGAGACAAATCCCACTCAAAATGCAGCTCTCTTCAGGTCTGTAATTTGGATTTCTGCTCAAGATGCATATACAGAGGCCAATTTGCTGTATATAGGACTGATCACTTACAACTACGCCACCTCCCAAAAGCTGGCAGCGGGTCTGGCCAACGATGCTTAACCTGAGCTTACTAAACAGGCCCCCAAAGGTCCGATTACAAAGGGTTCCTTAGTCCATCGAAAAGTGAATGCTTCCAGAATCATCATTTTGACCCAGAGTTTCTAGAAACTCTCAACAAGGGGACAAAAGTGTACTTTCAGTTCAAGCCAGTTGTTCCAGAGAATGGCGGGATGTTTTGACAATGATAGGAGCTCACTGCAGGCTGCAAGATGTCAATTCAGAAATGTTTTCCATTTTAAGCCTGGGAGTCTGTCGTTCTATTCATGGAAGACCAAGGGTTGCAGAGATCCCCTGATTCCAAAATTGGCATTTTCTGAAGCTTTAGCATGCAGAACAGCAGGGCACAGAAGGGAGTCTCTTATTCATAGTGCACACCGGCAATTTCTTTCCTTGCCATTTATTAAATATCTTATCTGTTTGTGTAGAACCCATCTCCATGGTAACTGTAAAAAAAAATCTGTCATTTGGTGTTGAATTTCTAAGAATGGTCTTATAACACCTACTAAATATTTTACCTTTGATCGCCAATCCTACCCAACAATAGTTAAGCACTGAAGTTAAAGTCTAAGCTTTGCTTTGAATTTGCCTGTTAATTCAGGCAAAAATGAGATTGTTTTCCTTTAAATCTTCTGAGTAATTGCCTTAACCCTTCATTTTAATTGAACCTGGAGACATAGCCAGAAAGTGTTTCTCTCAGGGTTCTATCTTTAGTTTGTAGATAGGTATTTATTACACAGCATAAATGGAACATAAAACAAGCAAAAGAAAAGGCCTATTGAGAATAAATCCTATTCAAACTAACAATTACCCACCATCTCATCACTGAAACTGAAAGCTGATCTTTTTTCCAGCTAGTAGATGAGTTTGCTGATGCCAGCTAGCTGTCTAATTTCCTCTCTCCTATTGGGGTCTCTGTTTCCATTTAACTTCCTGCTTTTAGCCCATAGTCTTGGACTCCCCAGTCGTTAATAAATGTTCCAAAATTTTCAATGCTCTTCCCTGCGCTCTATTCATTGCTGAGCCTCTATTAAGTGTTGGGTATTTTTTTGAAGCCAGCTCTTAATTATTTGGACACCAATTAGCCAGGGTCTGAATTAATTTGACTCTGCTCTTTCTCCATTTCTTTTCTGCTGCCTGCCTTTTGGCCACAGCACGGCTTGTTAGTTCCCTCATGAGGGAATAAGGGGCAGGAGTGGGGTAGGGATAAAAGCCTGGAGATTCAAATAAGCTCATTTTGTTATTTGTTGGCAGCTCTGGTTAAAAGTTTGGCAAGGTAATGTATTAAAAGCACACAATGAAAGTAAACTTTATCATGTACATCTCATTTACCCAGGCTCTCCCAGATTCCCAGTGCTGGGGTTCAATTGTAAGCTGGCAGAACTGCAATTGGTACCTTATATTATGGCAGCGAAAATAAAGTTTTTCGGACTTGGCAAAAGCTTGTTTAATGAGCAGCTTTACTTGGTACTGAATCCTTGCGGATTAGCAAGCACAGGGCAACCAGCCACTGGAAACCAAGCTACCATGCACATTGTCACAAGCTCCCCACAGCTGAGCCGCAATGGTACTAGCGGACAATGGGGTTTATGTTATTGTATTTCATTTTTTTTTCTGAATTAAGAAAAGAAAAGAAAAAGGGAGATGAAGGAACTGGAGTAAAGATGCTCTTATATTGGACATGTAAAAATGTCATATTAAATTCTTCAGTTAGAATAAATTATATCATTATTTTGCCTCATTTGAGATACAAAAATAAAATTTCACTGGGCCATGAATTACATTCTAAAAATGAAGGTAGAGTTCATTTTTATCAGTTTCCTATTTTCTAAGGGCAACTTCAATTTTAAAGAAAATATAACTTTGAAATGGAGGAAACTGTTTTTGAAGGTTTAAAGGGCAACATTGGATTCTGAAAGACCAGAAGAGCTATTCAAACACAGGGTGTAAGAGGAACTTATTCTGAAATCCCCGACTGTGCTGTGAGTAAATCACATAGTAATTTTTATTTTACTGATATCTAAAGATCCGAGAATTGTATTTCCCCTTATGTCTCCCACAGTGTGTCAATGTGTCTGAGAGCCTTCCCCTGACTGATGAGGAAGAGACAAAAGGGAAAGAACGTGGGAGATCATATAAAAGATAAATCTAGGTACAAAGGGAGATTTCATACCTTTGAGGGGACTGTTAAGCATAAAATGCATCTCTAAGGGAATGGTAGGGCTGTCTTTGAAGACAAAATAATTTCTCATTTACATGGATAAATTAAATGTGATTCTGTGTGATGAGAGAGTGGTTGGATGAAATGGTCCTTAAAGAGGTGGTACCTATACAGTGGAGAAGAATCTGGCCAGGCAGTGCTGGGTTCAAACCCTTATTCTGCAACTTGCTAGTGATGTCACCTTGAGCAACACACATAACACTCATGGGCTTCAATTCTCTCAACTATAAAATGAGAATCACAATGGTTTTGTGAATATTAAATCAGATCAGTATAATAATTCCTTGCCATGGTGTCTATGTCATCATGTATTTTCGGGAGGTAAGAGTTAATTTTATTAAGGTCCCTTTCAACTTTCTAAAAATAGAGTGATGCCACAGATTCCAATTTATACCTCTGAATCACTTCTCCAAATGCATAATAAAATAAAGTACTGAACATCTCCATACTAATGCTTACCACTGTAAATCAGGGGATAGACACAAGAAACAGATGCTGAAGCAAATCAATTTTTGCCCAATTCTTGCTTTTTCATAGCTCGTAACATTAAACCTCTTTTCATTGTTATTATTTTTATCTATTTTTAATTGGTGCCCTGTCTTTCAAAAAAGCTTTGAGATCACTTAAAATCAATATGTATATTATATTTCTGATGTAACTGTTACATTTTTTTTAAACTGCTGTCCTTTAAACAGAGGCTTTAAAGGACAGCAGTTTAAAAGAAAAGGAAAAAAAAGATCATTATGCTAGGAACTAGAGAGAATCATTGAGTTACTACAGCTAAGACTTGAGTTTAAGATTGAGAGTTTTTGGGCTTCCCTGGTGGCGCAGTGGTTGAGAGTCCGTCTGCCGATGCAGGCGACGCGAGTTCGTGCCCCGGTCCGAGAAAATCCTACATGCCGCGGAGCGGCTGGCCCCGTGAGCCATGGCCGCTGAGCCTGCGCATCCGGAGCCTGTGCTCCGCAACGGGAGAGGCCGCGGCAGTGGGAGGCCTGCGTACCGCAAAAAAAAAAAAAAAAAAAAAAAAAATATTGAGAGTCTTGCAGCCAAAGCAAAGGGCTCCTTTCATTATTAAATTCTTAGAACCGTAATGGAATTAATTCTGTCTATGTCACTTCAGCGTGGAATCTTGTGAGGGGTTGCTGCTCCTTTCATGAGGCTTCAAATCACACATCACTGTCCATCATCAACTTTTCTCCATTCAGGTCTTCACTCTTAAAGTACAATGAATCAAGGGTTTGGGTTTGTTCATTATTTTGAATTATCTTGAGAAAAGATGAAAATTACTTTTAAGCAGAAAACCCAACCCAACAAACTCATGTCCATAAGGTCTGGACTATGTAGAAAAAGGGTTGGTAAACCGTAAGGATAATATGACCAAATCTTCCCCTCCTACATTTACATCTATAGATATAAAGGGAGTTCCCTACTTCTGAGAGAATTTTAATGTTCCCTACTTCTGAGAGTATTTTAACCATCAGCATGTATCTGTGAGGAAACTGTGGAGCTACTTTGAATACAAAGTAAGTTCTCAATTAAATTTGATTCTGCATGATGAGGAGGTAGTTGGGTAAAGTGACGCTTAAAGAGGTGGTATTTGTACAAAAGTGAGCAGATTTTCAGGAACGATCCAGATAGTTCAGGCTTCATAAGTCTGGTCTCAGCTAACTCTATTTGTAGCATCAATGCTTGTCACCAGACAGGAAAGATTTTTAAAAATTTTTTTGCTCTGGATACAATTCTTTGGATTCTTGAGAATTTCCAAGTAGCTCATCAAATTGTACCAACGGCCTATTCCACGCCAGGCACTGTGCACTGTGGGAAACCATCTGTATGTTTATCACTGGTGTCAAGTTAGCCCAGAAGAAAAGAGGAGATGCTCTGAAATTCAGGGCTCATTTGATCCAACCTGAACCTAGAGGCTTGAGTAGTCCTTTGTGCTGTGGCCAAAAGCTGCTACTGTTTTTTATGCCACTTGTGTTTTCTGGTTTCCATTTCAAAGATTATCTTTTTCAATATGTAACCTTAGTATTTTCACAAAGACTACCATCATGTTTGACCCCCTAATTTGTTTTATCTCTTCTTTCTCCATCTGTTATATACTCAATTTATTATGCTCAGTAGTGCAAAATCTTAAGTTATTTATGTAATTTGAATTGGATACCTACAAAAGATAAGCTACAGTGACCTGAATGTCCCTCAAGGAATGTGTGCCTACTATTTTATCCTGAAAAAAATGAGCACAATATTGTATGTTTCCTGCACATTTTTGGTAAACTGCCAGGACTATTGAGATTATGTTGGGTAATTCTCATGGGTACATCACAATATACACAATGGTGCTGAATAAATATTATGTGGTAATGACTCCTTAGTACAAAATTATCGTGTATTAGATAGCATTATTGTATTTTAGCCAATTAAGTATAAATCTTTAAATAATCTCTAAAATAAGAAAATACTGTTCTCGCTAAATTATTTTACATCACCTTGTATATAATCATCCTATTCTAAATCTTTAAAAAAGAATATTTGTGCTACATTCCTTTTTACAAACATAAGATTTAATGGCCATTTTAAACTCTCTGTGCTTTGAGATCTATCACCACATAGCTTTGTCAATATCTCTCACGCTAATATGTCTGAAAATTACCTTATGTTATTTGTTATTTTGGAGGAGCTTCTGTCAGAAAAAGAATAGTTTATTATCTCTTAGCTCAAGAAGAATCCATATCTGGACCATGTAGCAAAAACAAACAAACAAAAAAACCAAAGCATATCTATCCCTTGAAGCTGCCATATTCATCACAGGGTCTTTCACTCACACCTTCCTATGGGTATCAATAACTCACTGGTGTGCAGTACACACCATTCAGTGCAGTACATACCACTCAGTTCAGCCATCCTGGGAAAGGAGGCTCATTAGCTCCCAGCTCTGTTCTTTCCTGAAATGAATTCTGCTCTGGTTACTTACCAGATTTGTTACTTCCTACACATAAGAAGGCATTCATGAGAACTCAGAGACCCCTGAATTATTTTTTAAAAATCTGTTTGAAGACAAATAACTCAAT
The DNA here is from genome assembly GCF_003676395.1 of Aethalodelphis obliquidens. Classification (NCBI taxonomy): domain Eukaryota; kingdom Metazoa; phylum Chordata; class Mammalia; order Artiodactyla; family Delphinidae; genus Aethalodelphis; species Aethalodelphis obliquidens. The sequence goes on from NW_020837947.1 coordinate 41,927,503, forward strand.
TTAAAAATGGGTAAAAATTTGAACAGACATGTCACAAGATATAGGAATGGCTAAGAAGCATATAAAAAGATGCTCTACAACACTACTCATCAGAGAAATGCAAATTAAAACCACAATGAAATCCCACTACACCTCCACTAGAGTGGCTAAAGTTATAATGGCAGATGACACCAAGTGTTGGTGAGGATTCACAGCAACTGAAATTCTCATAGGTTGCTGATGCGAATGCAAAACAGATAGTAGAGCCACCTTGGAAAATCTCATCAAGTTAAACATACATCTCCCTGAGTGAAGCAGCAATTTGCATTTCTAGATATTTATCCAATAGAAATGAAAACATGTTGCACAAAAATGTATATGAGAGACAACTGGGAAGCTCAGTGATCTCATAAAAGCACAATAAAGACATCGCTTTCAATCCGCCTGCCGGGGCCTGAACCAAGATGGCAGAGTAGAAGGATGTGCTCTTACTCCCTCTTGTGAGAACACCAGAATCACAACTAGCTGCTGGACAATCATCGACAGGAAGACACTGGAACTCACCAAAAAAGATACCCCACATCCAAAGACAAAGGAGAAGCCAAAATGAGACGGTAGGAGGGGTGCAATCACAGTAAAATCAAATCCCACAACTGCTGGGTGGGTGACTCACAGACTGGAGAACAGTTATACCACAGAAGTCCACCCACTGGAGTGAAGGTTCTGAGCCTGACGTCAGGCTTCCCAACCTGGGGGTCTGGTAACGGGAAGAGGAATTCCTAGAGAATCAGACTTTGAAGGCTAGTGGGATTTGATTGCAGGACTTCGACAGGAGTGGGGGAAACAGAGACTCCACTCTTGGAGGGCACACACAAAGCAGTGTGTGCATGGGGACACAGGTGAAGGAGCAGTGACCCTAGGGAAGATTGAACTAGACCTGCCTGCTAGTATCAGAGGGTCTCCTGCAGAGGTGGTGAGTGGCTATGGCTCACTATGGGGACAAGGACACTGGCAGCAGAAGTGCTGGGAAGTGCTCCTTGGCATGAGCCCTCCCAGAGTGTGCCATTAGGCCCACAAAAGAGCCCAGGTAGACTCCAGTGTTGGGCTGCCTCAGGCCAAACTACCAACAGGGAGGGAACCCAGCCCCACCCATCAACAGTCAAGTGGATTAAAGTTTTACTGAGCTCTGCCCACCAGAGCAACAGGCAGCTCTACCCACCACCAGTTCCTCCCATCAGGACACTTGAACAAGCCTCTTAAGGTAGCCTCATCCACCAGAGGGCAGACAGCAGAAGCAAGAAGAACTACAATCCTGCAGCCTGTGGAACAAAAACCACATTCACAGAAAGACAGGCAAGAGGAAAAGGCAGAGGGCTATGTACCAGATGAAGGAACAAGATAAAACCCAAAAAACATAACTAAATGAAGTGGACATAGGCAACCTTCCAGAAAAAGAACTCAGAGTAATGACAGTGAAGATGATCCAGAACCTCGGAAAAACAATGGAGGCAAAGATTGAGAAGATGCAAGAAATGTTTAACAAAGACCTAGAAGAATTACAGAACAAACAAACAGAGATGAACAATACAATAACTGAAATGAAAACTACACTAGAAGTAATCAATAGCAGAATAACTGAGGCAGAAGAACGGATAAGTGACCTGGAAGACAGAATGGTGGAATTCACTGCTGTGGAACAGAATAAAGAAAAAAGAATGAAAAGAAATGAAGACAGCCTGAGACCTCTGGGACAACATTAAACGCAACAACATTCGCATTACAGGGGTCCCAGAAGGAGAAGAGAGACAGAAAGCACCAGAGAAAATATTTGAAGAGATTATACTTGAAAACTTCCCTAACATGGGAAAGGAAATAGGCACCCAAGTCCAGGAAGCGCAGTGAGTCCCATACAGGATAAACCCAAGGAGAACATGCTGAGACACATAGTAATCAATTTGGCAAAAATTAAACACAAAGAAAAATTATTGAAAGCAGCAAGGGAAAAATGACAAATAACATACAAGGGAACTCCCATAAGGTTAGCAGCTGATTTCTCAGCAGAAACTCTACAAGCCAGAAGGCACTGGCATGATATACTTAAAGTGATGAAAGGGAAGAACATACAACCAAGATTACTCTACCCTGCAAGGATCTCATTCAGATTCGATGGAGAAATCAAAACCTTTAGAAACAAGCAAAACGAAAGAGAATTCAACACCACCAAACCAGCTCTACAACAAATGCTAAAGGAACTTCTCAAAGTGGGAAACACAAGAGAAGAAAAGGACCTACAAAAACAAACCAAAACAATTAAGAAAATGGTCATAGGAACATACATATCGATAATTACCTTAAACGTGAATGGATTAAATGCTCCAACCAAAAGACACAGGCTTGCTGAATGGATAAAAAACAAGACCCATGTATATGTTGTCTATAAGAGAACAACGTCAGACCTAGGGACACATACAGACTGAAAGTGAGGGGATGGAAAAAGATATTCCATGCAAAAGGAAATCAAAAGAAAGCTGGAGCAGCAATACTCCTTTCAGGTAATATAGACTTTAAAATAAAGAATGTTACAGGAGACAAGGAAGGACACTACATAATGATCAAGGGATCAATCCAAGAAGACGATATAACAATTATAAATACATATGCACCCAACATAGGAGCACCTCAATACATAAGGCAACTACTAACAGCTATAAAAGAGGAAATCGACAGTAACACAATAATAGTGAGAGACTTTAACACCTCACTTACACCAATGAACAGATCATCCAAAATGAAAATAAATAAGGAAACAGAAGCTTTAAATGACACAATAGACCAGATAGATTTAATTGATATTTATAGGACATTCCATCCAAAAACAGCAGATTACATTTTCTTCTAAAGTGCGCACGGAACATTCTCCAGGACAGATCACATCGTGGGTCACAAATCAAGCCTCAGTAAGTTTAAGAAAATTGAAATCATATCAAGCATCTTTTCTGACCACAGCGTTATGAGATTAGAAATAATTACAGGGAAAAAAACGTAAAAAAAAAAAAAAAACAACACGTTGAGGCTAAACAATACGTTACTAAGTAACCAAGAGATCACTGAAGAAATCAAAGAGGAAATCAAAAAATACCTAGAGACAAATGACAATGGAAACATGATGATCAAAAACCTATAGGGTACAGCAAAAGCAATTCTAAGAGGGAAGTTTATAGCTATACAAGCCTACCTCAAGAAACAAGAAAAATATCAAATAAACAATCTAAGCTTACACATAAAGGAACCAGAGAAAGAAGAACAAACAAAACCCAAAGTCAGCCGAAGGAAAGAAGTCATAAAGATCAGAGCAGAAATAAATGAAATAGAAACAAAGAAAACAATAGCAAAGATCAATAAAACTAAAAGCTGGTTCTTTGAGAAGATAAACAAAATTGATAAACCATTAGCCAGACTCATCAAGAAAAAGAGGGAGAGGACTCAAATCAATAAAATTAGAAATGAAAAAGGAGAAGTTACAACAGACACCAGAGAAATACAAAGCCTCCTAAGAGACTACTACAAGCAACTCTATGCCAACAAAACGGACAACCTGGAAGAAATGGACAAATTCTTAGAAAGGTATAGCCTTCCAAGACTGAACCAGGAAGAAATAGAAAATATGAACAGAACAATCACAAGTAATGAAATTGAAACTGATTAAAAATCTTCCAACAAACAGAAGTCCAGGACCAGATGGATTCACAGGTGAATTCTATCAAACATTTAGAGAAGAGCTAACACCCATCCTTCTCAAACTCTTCCAAAAAACTGCAGAGAAAGGAACTCCCAAACACATTCTACGAGGCTACCATCACCCTGATATCAAAACCACACGAAGATACTACAAAAAAAGAAAATTACAGACCAATGTCACTGATGAATATAGATCAAAAATCCTCAACAAAATACTAGCAAACAGAATCCCACAACACATTAAAAAGATCATACACAATGATCAAGTGGAATTTATCTAAGGGATGCAAGAATTCTTCAATATACGCAAATCAATCAATGTGATACACCACATTAACAAACTGAAGAAGAAAAACCACATGATCATCTCAATAGATGCAGAAAAAGCTTTTGAGAGAATTCAACACCGATTTATGATAAAAACTCTCCAGAAAGTGAGTATAGAGGGAACCTACCTCAGCATAATAAAGGCCATATACGACAAACCCACAGCAAACATCATTCTCAATGGCTTAAAACTGAAAGCATTCCCTCTAAGATCAGAAACAAGACAAGGATGTCCACTTTCACCATTATTATTCAACATACTTTTGGAAGTCCCAGCCAGAGCAGTCAGAGAAGAAAAAGAAATAAAAGGAATACAAATTGGAAAAAAAGGAGTAAAACTGTCACTGTTTGCAGATGACATGATACTATACATAGAGAATCCTAAAGATGCCACCAGAAAACTACTAGAGCTAATCAATGAATTTGGTAAAGTTACAGGATATAAAATTAATGTACAGAAATCCCTTGCATTTGTATATACTAATGATGAAAATTCTGAAAGAGAAAATAAGGAAACACTCCCACTTACCATTGCAAGAAAAAGAGTAAAATACCTAGGAATAAAGCTACCTAAGAAGACAAAAGACCTGTATGCAGAAAACTGTAATTAAAGATGATACCAACAGATGTAGAGATATACCATGTTCTTGGATTGGAAGAATCAATATTGTGAAAATGACTATACTACCCAAAGCAATCTACAGATTCAATGCAATCCCTATCAAATTACCAATGGCATTTTTTACGGAACCAGAACAAAAAATCTTAAAATTTGTATGGAGACACAAAAGACCCCCAATAGCCAAAGCAGTCTTGTGGGGAAAAAAATGGAGCTGGAGGAATCAGACTCCCTGACTTCAGACCATACTACAAAGCTACAGTAATCAAGACAGTATGGTACTGGCACAAAAACAGAAATGTAGATCAATGGAACAAGATAGAAAGCCCGGAGATAAACCCACGCACCTATGGTCAACTAATCTATGACAAAGGAGGCAAGGATATACAATGGAGAAAAGACAGTCTCTTCAATACATGGTGCTGGGAAAACTGGGCAGCTACACATAAAAGAATGAAATTAGAACACTCCCTAACACCATACACAAAAATAAACTCAAAATGGATTAGAGAACTAAATGTAAGACTGGACACTATAAAACTCTTAGAGGAAAACATAGGAAGAACACTCTTTGACATAAATCACAGCAAGATCCTTTTTGACCCACCTCCTAGAGTAATGGAAACAAAAACAAACAAATGGGACCTAATGAAACTTCAAAGCTTTTGCACAGCAAAGGGAACCATAAAGAAGACAAAAAGACCCTCAGAATGGGAGAAAATATTTGCAAACGAATCAACGCACAAAGGATTAATCGTCAAAATATATAAACAGCTCATGCAGCTCAATATTAAAAAAACAAACAACCCAATCCAAAAATGGGCAGAAAACCTAAAAAGACATTTCTCCAAAGAAGACATACAGATGGCAAAGTAGCACATGAAAAGCTGCTCAACATCACTAATTATTAGAGAAATGCAAATCAAAACTACAATGAGGTATCACCTCACACCAGTTAAAATGGGTATCATCAGAAAATCTACAAACAACAAATGCTGGAGAGGGTGTGGAGAAAAGGGAACACTCTTGCACTGTTGGTGGGAATGTAAATTGATACAGCCACTATGGAGAACAGTATGGAGGTTCCTTAAAAAACTACAAATAGAACTACCATATGATCCAACAATCCCACTACTGGGCATATACCCTGAGAAAACCAGAATTCAAAAAGAGTCATGTACCAAAAAGTTCATTGCAGCTCCATTTACAATAGCCAGGAGATGGAAACAACCTAAGTGTCCATCATCGGATAAATGGGTAAAGAAGATGTGGCACATATATACAATGGAATACTACTCAGCCATAAAAAGAAACGAAATTGAGCTATTTGTAATGAGGTGGATAGACCTAGAGTCTGTCATACAGAATGAAGTAAGTCAGAAAGAGAAAGACAAATACCATATGCTAACACATATGTATGGAATTTAAGAAAAAAAAACTGTCATGAAGAACCTAGGCATAAGACAGGAATAAAGACACAGACCTACTAGAGAATGGACTTGAGGATATGGGGAGGGGGAAGGGTAAGCTGTGACAAAGCGAGAGAGAGGCATGGACATATATACACCACCAAACGTAAGGTAGATAGCTAGTGGGAAGCAGCCGCATAGCACAGGGAGATCAGCTCAGTGCTTTGTGACTGCCTGGAGGGGTGGGATAGGGAGGGAGATGCAAGAGGGAAGAGATATGGGAACATATGTATATGTATAACTGATTCATTTTGTTATAAAGCAGAAACTAACACACCATTGTAAAGCAATTATACTCCAATAAAGATGTAAAAAAAAAAAACAAAAACTAAAAATAGAATTACCATATGACCCATAACTCCACTACTGGACATATACCCAGAGAAAACCATAACTCAAAAAGACACATGCACCACAATGTTCATTGCAGCACTATTTACAATAGCCAGGTCACGGAAGCAACCTAAATGCCCATTTACAGACGGGTGGATAAAGAAGATGTGGTACATATATACAATGGAATATTACTCAGCCATAAAAAGGAAAGAAATTGGGTCATTTGTTGAGACGTGGATGGATCTAGAGACTGTCATACACAGTGAAGTAAGTCAGAAAGAGAAAAACAAATTTCGTATATTAACACATGGATGTGGAACCTAGAAAAATGGTACAGATGAACAGGTTTGCAGGACAGAAGTTGAGACACAAATGTAGAGAACAAACGTATGGACACCAAGCGGGGAAAGCTGCGGGGGGGTGGGGTTGGTGGTGTGATGAATTGGGCAATTGGGATTTACATGTATGCACTGATGTGTATAAAATTGATGACTAATAAGAACCTGCTGTATAAAAAAATAAATAAAATTAAATTTAAAAATTTTTAAAAATTAAAATATAGACATCGCTTTCCCAGAATCCCCTGAGGTTAGAGTGTCCTAGAACTGATTAAAAGCTGTTTCACTGAGAAAAAATATATATACATATATATGAGAATGTTCACAGAAGCATTATTTGTAATAACAGAAGAAAGAAAACAACTTTAATCTCCCTCAAGTGGTAAGTAAATAAACAAGTTGTTCTATATCTATACCACAAGACAGTACTCAGCAATAAAGAAGTATGAGATATTAGCACATGCAACAACATGGATGAATGTCAAAAACATTATGCTGGGGGAAAAAATGAGACACAAGTTAAGAATTTACTGCATGACTCCATTTATATGAAATTCTAGAAAAGGCAAAACTATAGTGACAGAGAGCAGATCAATGGCTGCTTCAGTTTGGGGGATTTGAAGAGGGGATTTTCTGCAAAGGGCACAAAGAATCTTTAGGGTGATGGAAACATTCTGTATCTTGATTCTGGCAATATTTTCACGATTATATACAATTACCAACAATTATCAAAATGTACATTAATACTGATGAATTTATTGTATGTGAAAAATAATTTAATTAAAAGTTTTTTTCTGGACTGCAGTTTTTGACTCACTCTATTTATTATAAAGTGATAAAACTGACTCCAAGTTACTGATCCTTGTTACCAAGAAAATCAACTCTGATCATCTCAGAAGCCCTCTCATTTCAGGACTGTTCCGCTGACATGTGGAACAGTCCCTTTCTTTCTACTTCCCTTTCTTTCTACTTCCGTTTTCAGAATGCAGTTGCTGCAAATGTCCATGTGTTCGATTTTTCTCTCTTTGTTCTATGTCATAAGCAACAAGCACAGTGTCCTTGGACAAGTAAGGTATTCCACAAAAATGTGTCTCCCCTAACTCAGGAAAATGTAGTAAGATTTCTTTATAAGACTGTTTTGAAAATGTTTGTATTGATAGAGGCTATGATATTTAGAATTAAATATATGCAAATAGGGTTGTTGGTACAGCAAGGTATAAACTACTAATCTCTGACTTATCTGCTGCAGGTCTGAGAATGATCATCTCTTTTCAGTTAAAAGGAAAAGGGAGACCTATGTGAGGCCTCAGATAACAGGACGAGGGTCATTTGTGGAAGTTACAGGGTTTGTATTTATGCAAAGATAAACCTTCTCAAACCTACAACCATTTGGAACTAAAATGGGCTGCTGGTGAAATAGCCTTCCGAGGCAGAGCTAATGAAGCAGAGGTTGAATAAACATTTGTGCAGATGTCACAGATGTTATCCCAACATCAGCTAAGAGGTGAGACTGCGTGATCGCTAAGGTGTCATTCAATGCTGTGCTTCTATTATTTGATTAAATCATCAATGACCTTCTCATCTGCATTTTCACCAAAATCATGGGTCAAAAATCTAGATTGCACAGGAAATGAGCTAGTGGTCACAGACCATTTGCTTGAGCACGTTTGAGAAGTTGGCCACAAAGAGCAGAAAGAAAGTAAGAAAACCGTGGTATATGTCACAGTGTCTCCACAGGGTCAAATGAGTTCCCTCCATCCCTTAAAGAACATTATTTGCCAAGAAAACAGGAAGCAAGCAAGTTGAAAAGAGAAAACTGAAGTGACAGAGAGAAAGAAAATGAGAGGATATAGCGTAGGTCCCTGTACATGAAATAAAGTCCCTGGATGGTTTCTACCCTTTCAGTAAAATGGGAGGCAGGCTTTTGAAAAAGAGGGGAAGAAGATGTGACTGAGAGTTAAAGGAAACATAGTGTGGAGAACAGATGAATGACAGGATGTTTGAACAGACACAAGTGTCAACATAAAATTAAACATCATGGAAGGGTTATTCACATGTTCTGTGTCTCCCCTGGCAGCTCCCATACAAAGAAAGCAAACAGCAGGTGATCTAGGGTTGAGAGTAAGGTTTAGTCCAGTCTCAGCTAAAGATCAAGGGAGAAAAGAGAATTCCAGCTGTGGAAAAGAGCAGCATTAATGTAGTACATGCTGAAGACCCAGTGAAGCTAGAAAGGTTTAATGATGTGGGTAAAGCAGATGCTTAGAGGGTTTGATAAAGAAGGAGAATGGGAAAAATCTCAGCGATAACCCACACCTGATGGTGTTTTACCAATGGTTTTTATAGACATGATTTTATTTAATTGCTGCAACAACTCTGCCAGGCATTATCTTTTAATTTTTAGATTAGGAAACTGAGGCTCTTCATTAGGCTCCTAATTAGGATTACAGACCCTCATTCTACCTAGGCCCCCTAGGTCACGCGGCTCATATGGTGAGAGGGTTGTGAACCAGGTCTTCTAAACCAAACAATCCTTTTCTTTCTTTGAACTCTACTGTCCTTTCTGTGTGCAGAGCGCAGTGTAAGGAACAGAGTGGGAGAGAAAAGCTGCAAGCATCCCGTGACAGATTGTCATGTTCCTCGCCGCGTCCTCAGCACCCAGCAGTATTAACCAGCACACAGCAGGGACTCAATGAATATAAGTGAACTGAATCCTTTACAAGGAGAACTGTTCTGTAAAGCATCTTGAAAACCACAGAAATATAAATGAATTAACCACCTCAGGTCGCTCTTCCCTTATAACACGTAAAGCATCACACTCAGGTTTTTTACCACCACATTCTGCATTCTTTTTATGTGTTGCATTTTTTAGTTGCACTCCTCGACACATCTTAAAATTTCTCTTTTTGTTTTAAAAATAATTAGTCTTCAGAACTATTAAAGTAACAATTTAGAAAAGATTAATATAATAATATATTTATCTTTTTCATTTAGCATGAGTTAGATGCTAAAACACTATTTAAATACTATAAATTGTCAAGTCACTTTCATTTGGGTGTGTATTGTTTATTCTATGCATCTTAGATGGTAGTAAACATGGCTCAAATCATATTACAGTTATAGGCATTATATTCAATCAATACATATACAATGCCTCCGGAAGAAAGATTTTATTTCTATAAATGTCTTCAAGATTTTCATTAACTGCAAAGTTGCAAAATGTTGACCACACTTGTGTGCATTTTATAATCCAATGGTCATCAAACTGGGCAATGTGTCCCCACAGAAACTTTACAAAGCTTTGCAAGTATGGCTGGTTTTAAGGCAATCAATTTGTAGAGCATCAGCTTCCCTGTGCATGTTTCCTCAGTGGATCTGCCTGACACCCAAGGTTGAATGTCAAGCCAGAGCTCCTTTCTCATTTCTTTGGTAACCTCCTTTCTCCCAGTTTACAAAAGAAATGAATACCTCTCACCCATCCTGTATTTCAGTATGGCCAAGGGAGACTTGAGGTATAAAGAGAACCTGGGGAGACTACACAAAGGGACAGTTTGAAACGTGGTGTCTGCCTAGTCTTCTTTCATCAAGGCACCAGGTCTGTCTCTCAGCTGCATATTTGAATTATTTCCAGGAGGAAGAGAAAATTTCCATGTTTGCCTTCAACAGTTCAACATTAAATTTTCAAATAAAAAAACATATGGAAGGTAAGTTGATGCTTTACATTTGTTTTTTACTCAGACTTGAATAAGAAACCTTTTACTTTTCAGCATTTTTCATGTTAACACTTTTATTAGCCTCAGCCAACTATTCCCTGGATATGATAAATCCAGATTAACTTTATACTTGGGTACAAGTCAGCTTGCTGTCATTTTGTCAACCAATTCTCTGATCATTTATTCCTTCTTATTATTTATATTAAGCTAACAGAGTTATATTGTGGTTGACGGAAAATGTGAGAAGAAAATTTCAGAGGTAAAATAAAGAACTACCTGGACTGTCTCAGGTTCAGACACCTAGCATGGTGCAAACAGTGCACCGTACTGGCCAGTTTCAGCATCTGTAGAATGCACCATCCACCTTAAGGACTGGTGGTGAAGCCCCAAAGAAACAACTGGTGTTAAATGTTGTGTAGACTGTAAAATATTATGAATACAAGTATTTACATTCTAGAATAAACAGAAGAGAATTAGATGTAATCATTAAAGCCACTGCTTTGTCCTTGGTTCCTCTATCACCTCACCTTTTTTCCTTATTGGTACTATTAATTTTCCTTCCACTTCCATTTGTCAACCAACATGTGCCAATTGTACACCTGCTATCTGGTCAGTGCACCTTCTTCCTCTCTAGCAGCTTTAGGACCTTCTCCTCTTCTACAAATTTGCTCTTTATCTCCCGTCCTGCAGGTAGGTGATGGCTAGCTTTGACACCCCAAGCATAAATCATTCTTCCTGGAGCACTGTGACAAACTCAACAGTGTGGAATAATGGATATAGTTGCACCTGAGAGGATCAGCTGGATGGGCCACAAGGTCTGAAACAAAGCTGTGTCTCTGAACACACTAAATAATGACCTTGATGAAGATGCTTAAGGTCAAGGCTAGCCTCTTTAATTGCACATAAACTGTAATCTTATTTCACAAAAGCAATGATATCCTAGATGGTGCTTCTCTGAACAGCCATTTTACTCTTTTGTGGTTAAAAATGTAATTCCTTACAATGGCACCAACCGTGTGCTGCAATTATATGGAAATGCATTTCTCGTTATGACCCATCCCTTGATTAGAAGACGGCAAAGCACCTGCCGGAAAGAGTAGCGCATTGTAAATACTATTAGTTCCTGTTTTATGTCAGTGCAGAACTGTGCTGGCAATAAAATGAGCTGATTGATGCTCAGCGTTATCTGAGGCAAGAGCCTGAGAGAGTTCCTCAAAGGGAACCGTGAATTTAAAAGTCTGCTCATAACTCAGTGCGTCTACTCGGGAAGAATATCTGGCTACCAAATTAGAAGTATCTAAAATAAGCACTTTCTGTGCCAAGTGGCTTTTACATACACCTGGTATTAGATTTGCATGGCTATTAAATGCAGCAAATTATGTGTCTCTTAAGCTACTCTACTTTTTAAAATATTTAATTATTTTTTATATTTAATGAAGACACTGGATATTTTAAATAAACTGTCCCCTCCACCCCACTGCACATGATTCCATGTGCAATGATATAACAGGATGGCCCTTTTCAAAACCTGAATCATGTGAGATGCGGAATTGTAATGAAAAGCTATGAGGGAAAGACTTCAACTGTTGGTGTGGTAGAAGCTTGAATCACTGGAAGAAAATTAGGAGGCCAAACATCTTTGTGGTAAAGCTGAAGAACACAACTACAGTTAAAATATAAGAACTATGAGAAACCAGGGGAAAATCAACACAATTCACTTGTGGGCTAAAATACTCCAGGAACATGGACTAAATGCAGGAAGCAAAACTGAAACATTATTGCGATGATAATTTAGCATTTATAAAGAGAGAAGGCAAGGTGTAGTGGTTAAGTATTAGGCTCTGGAGTCCAACACAGCCAAGTTCAAGCCCCAACTGTGCCACTTAGCAGGCTTGGCTAAGCCCTGGGGCAGCCTCTCTGAGATTTGGTTTTCCCATCAGTATAACAGGGATGAAACTAGTACCTACTTCGTATGAAAACTAAATGATAAAAGCTATATAAAGCAGCTTGATTTAAGTTAGCTAATAGTATTTTTGCTTCGTTATTTGTAGTATTAGGTACTACACTATACTGAGTAAAGACAAGTAAACAAGTCATTGAACACTGGCAAACACATCACTTAACAGATAACACTAAAACTACAAAATATTTACAGCTATAGCATAGACAACTATGGATGCAATGATATCCTAGATGGATAGGATCCATCTTTAAATAAGTAAAATTACACAGTATTATTAAACACTGTAAGTATTGGGCAACTAATTTAATTCTGGACTCTAAAATACAGAGAATTTGGGGAGGAAAATCAGAAAAATAGTTAATTGTTGGTAAAGGCAATCTAAAAAGCACAGTCCTTTAACCAACCTCCACTGGGCCACATAAGAATGAGCCTTGGGCCTAGAACACTTCCTTACCAAGAGATAAAGAACCCACAGAACCTGTGCAGGACTTATCACCTCGTGTGGGAATTTTTTTTTTTTTTTTTTGCGGTACGCGGGCCTCTCACTGTAGTGGCCTCTCCCGTTGCGGAGCACAGGCTCCAGATGCGCAGGCTCAGCGGCCATGGCTCACGGGCCCAGATGCTCCACAGCATGTGGGATCTTCCTGGACTAAGGCACGAACCCGTGTCCCCTGCATCGGCAGGCGGACTCTCAACCACTGCGCCACCAGGGAAGCCTGGGAATATTTTTACTTATTTCAGGCTCACTGAATATCCTTTTGTCACTGCTTAAAGTTTGTGCTTCATATGGCACCTGGCTAACCCTACTGTTATATCTGTCCTCCAAGGGGAGGGTACAGGGTATCTTCCACCATGGCACAAGACGGGCGTGTGTAGTCCAACTGCTCTGCATTGGCCACAGGGAGAGACCTGCTGGCCATGGGGGCCTGGTACCCACTGCTGAAGCTGATCTTGCTCTGTACCTTCTCTATGAAAGTAAAGCACTGTTCCATCCAATACCTGACTGTGTTATTTTCCTTGGTGACTCTGATACCAAGATGCAATGGGAAGTGTTGAGAGTCCTCTCCTGAAATTGGTAACCAGGGCATAGTACTCTACTCCCTTGGGACTGATAAATTGTACATGGTACTCTGGTCTACACTAGCAGACTTAAACTGAACCTAGGAAGAAAAGTTAAATAACATCATATTGACATCATAGCTAGAAAAGATATTGAGGTGTTAACTATAACTTTCCTTGCTCTGAAGTCAGCTCTGTCTGAAATTAATGCAGCTACTCCAGCTTTCTTTGGATTAGTATTAGCTTGGTGTATCTTTCTCCATTACTTTACTTTTAATCTATCTGTGTCTTTATATTTAAAGTGGGTTTCTTGTAGAAAAGATACAGTTGTATCTTATTTTTTTTATTCACTCTGACAGTCTCTGTCTTTTAATTGGTGTATTTAGAACATTCACATTTAAGGTGATTACTGATATAGGTGGATTAATATTATCATATTTGTAACTGTTTTCCATTTGTTGTTTTGTTCTTTGTTTCCTTTTTGTCTTCCTCTCTTTTTTCCCCTTCTCTGGCTCTAATTGGGCATTTTATGATTCTATTTTCTCTCATTTTAGGATATCGGTTATATTTCTTTAACACATTTTTTAATGGTTCTTCTATGGTTTGCAATACACATGTATAGCTAATTCAAGTTCACTGTCAAATAGCACTGTACTGTTTCATAGGTAGTTCAGGTACCTTATAACAGAGTATTCTCAATTCCTCCCTCCTCTACCTAATAACACTGTTGTTATTCATTTCACTTATTCATAAGCTCTAAGCACCAAATACATTGCTGCTATTATTGTTTTGAGCAAACTATTATATTAGATCAATTAAGAATAAGAAAAATAAAAGATGTTATTTTACTTTCATGTATTCCTCCTCTAATGCTCTTCCTTTCTTTATGTGTATCTAAGTTTCTGAGCTATATCATTTTCCTTCTCTTTGAAGACTTCTTTTAACTGTTCATGTAAGGCAGGTCTACTGGCAACAAATTCCCTGTTTTTGCTTGAGAAAGTCTTTATTTTCCCTCCACCTTGGAAGGACAATTTTACTGAATATAAATTCTAGTTTGGCAGAGTTTGTTTATTCTTTCGACACTTGAAAATATTTCACTCCACTCTCTCCTTGCTAGCATAGTTTCTGAAGAGAAATCCAATGTGATTCTTATCATTTCTCCTCTACAGGTCAGGTGTCTTCCCTCCTCCACTGGGTCCTCTAGATTTTCTCTTTGTTTTTGATTTTCTGCAGCTTGAATATGCCTAGGTACAGATGTTTTTTGTTGTTAATTTCACTGCTTGGTGTTCTTTGAACGTCCTTGATCTGTGGTGTAGTGTCTGTCATTAACTGTGGAAAATTATTAGCCATTATTACTTCAAATATTTATTCTGTTTCTCTTCCTATTTCTTTTCCTCGTGGTAGTCCCATTACATGTATTGATATGTTATACATTTTGTAATTGTCCTGCAGTTCTTGGTATTCTTTTCCATCTTTTTCACTCTTTTTCCTTTTTACATTTCAGTTTTGGAAGTTTCTAATGACACATCTTCAAGCTCACTAATTCTCTCCTTGGCCATGTCCAGACTACTGATGAGCCCATCAATGGCATTTTTCATGTCTACTATAGGACTTTTGATTTCTAGTACTTCCTTGTGATCCTTTCTTAGAGTTTCCACTTCTCTGTTTATATTACCCATCTTTTTTGCATGTGGTCCACTTTTTCCATTAGAGCCCTTAGTATATTATTCATAGTTATTTAAAATTCCTAGTCTGATCATTCCAATATCTCTGCCTTATCTGAATCTGCTCATGATGCTTGCTTTGTTTCTTCAAACACTGAGTTTTTTGCCTTTTTGCATGTCCTGTAATTTTTGTTGAAAGCTGAACAGCATGTATCAGATAAAAGGAACAGAGGTAGAGAAGCCTTTAGTATGAGGTTTTATTTTTATCTGGCTAGGAGTTAGGCTGGGTTTACCGTTTGCAGTAGCTGTCATGTCAGAGGCTAAAATTTCCTTCAGCGTCCTTGTTTTTATGCCCCTTTGTTGTCTTTGGGGTGTCCCTAGAGACTCTGTAAATAGGATCTGAGGCTTGCAGTTATTTTAGCTTTAGTCCCCTGTTATTATGCAGGAACCCTAGTAATCTACCCTCCAGTACATCCCCAATGCCTAAC
Organism: Aethalodelphis obliquidens; assembly: GCF_003676395.1. Classification (NCBI taxonomy): domain Eukaryota; kingdom Metazoa; phylum Chordata; class Mammalia; order Artiodactyla; family Delphinidae; genus Aethalodelphis; species Aethalodelphis obliquidens. The sequence continues at coordinate 41,943,193 of NW_020837947.1, forward strand.
ATAGTCCCTAACAGACAGAAGGCCCTTGATAGTTATGTGCTGAATGAAGGGCTGAAGAAAGGTAAATGTTAGATATAAAGAAGGGTTTTCTTAAGGCTGTTAATAACCTGGACTGGGTCACTAAGCCAGGTTGTGAAATCTCCCTTCCCATATATCTTTAAAACTAGCCCGCCTCTGGTGTGTCTGGCATGGTTTCTGAGTTCTCTCCTGTCAGAAAGTGAGAGGATGGATCTAACAGTCTCTCAATGTTCCTCACAGGTTCTTTTCCTGTTTTTTGTGCATTTGTCTCCTTAAGGACATCCTGACTATCAGTGCATTTCATCATATGGATTAAGAAAGGTTTATATTGTTATGTCTCAACAGAGGGTTAGTTTTTTATGCCTCAGAATTACTGTCTTCAGTCATTCAATAAGTAATTTGCTGAATATCTCCTATGTGTGGATTATTGAAGTATTCTGTTTGCTAATATGCTATTGCTCTTTCTACCTTGTATGATTTATTCCTACTATAAGACAAGGTAACTTAGAATAATTCCTCTTTCTAACACACACTCCTCTCCAAATATTTAGGTCAACTTTAGTTTTTGGCTTTTCTCCCAAGGAAAGGTTTGTATGTTCTCCAAGTTCCTGCTTTCTAAATGCTAGATGTTGAAACCTTAGTAAGAATTTCATATCCAACTGAAGCTTGATCCTGAGCATTGTTTACTTAGAACACGGTACTTTCTTTCTTAGGAAGTGAGTAGAGAAAGTTCATGCATGAGCCTTGAACACAATGCTGTCATACCACTGGCATTGGAAAGAATAAAGACAAGGGTTGTTAAGGAAAGATTCCTAGATGTATGAGTCGATGCTTTTGGAATTCTAGGAGCTCGTGTTCCCACAATCACTCACTCCTGGCCACCTGGATCGTGGCCAATGGCCTGGCACAATCACCAACTTTTGGCCATCCAAATTTGTCCATATGCTCCACATCTGTTTATATCACCCATTTCTAATCTGTGCAGGTGACCCTCTAAAATCCAATTACTTCAAATATTCAGATTTTACCATAAGGCTTTGTCTTACTTTTTCTTATCTGAATCTCATTTTTCCTCTGGAATCTCTGAGCCTCATCTTTTCTCTACTATGATTCTCTAATAATGAGGAAGTTGTTCCTACATGTGAAGTTCCATTTTAAATTAATCTGTTCCTTTGACATTCTTCTTCACTAACTTTCACTATGTTTTCTCAGTTTCTTTGACTTGAAACTCTTATAATATACCCAGCAGAAATGTGTTCAAAGAAGCACAGGCATAAAGGACTTGAGAATGATTCAAGACAAAGAAAAGTAATAAGTATTGCAGTTTAATCTTATGAGAAGTTTAATTTTCCCAGTGTGAGAAAATGATATACCCATAAAATGTCACCGTAACATAAGAAGCTCAACTCATTTCTCCATCTACAGCTTGATAAAAAAAATTTAATAGATAGTAGCTGATTGATAGCTTGCAGCATGGGGAAAACACAGCAAGAATGAGTTCCAAAACAATTCCCCAACCCACGCTCTCGTAATAACATGGTGCGAAAACAGACAAGGTATTTTAGGGAGACAACTGCTCTTGAGAAAAGATTTTCAAGTAATTCCCTTTGCTTTAATCATACATCCAAGGTGTTTTTTTTAAAAGTATCTGCAAGCAAAGACTCCTAGCACGTTTAGCATTTTTGAGGTTCTTACACTTCTTAATGAGCTTTCTGGCTTCTCCCACAAGAGAAGAGACTACGGATATTCAGGCAGATTATCTCAGGGCCTAAGACAGTGATAAATCACCATTTAAAAATCCACAGTAATTCCTTAAGATTCTTAATAAAATTTACCTGGAAGTAGCTTAGGCACTGGCATTAGTATGATGACTGTGACAAACAAGTCTTGACCATGATGAAAGCTCCCTTCACACTTTAATTACAGAAGAACTCTGAAAGTAGTAAACTGGTATGTTAAACATCAGGTTCCAAAGAGGTACTGGACCAGCCCGGAAAAAGAATGAATTCTTTGTTATTTGGGAGCAGCAGAGTCTTTTTGTGAATCAAATATTTACCCTATATAGAATTACATCGCACACCAGACGCAGACTACCAATCTCCAACTAATTATGTGTGTCATACAGGAGAATTTTGCATGGCTCATTCTTTCTGGGATGATTCAGGAAGCACTAAAGCAGTTCAAGCCATTGCAGCACCTCCGGGTAGGATCTAAAGTTCTCTTGTGCCAGAGGCATGTGGGAACTGGAGCTAATAAAGGTCTCCTCTTGATAAAACTCCAGGCAAGGTAAAATTTGCTGTAATTTGAAGGAATGTTTAGAGATTTGTTTGATCCTGAAAATGTCTCATCTTTCCCTCATCCCATTGGCCAATATTGACAATTCTGATCACACACAGACACACACACACACATACACACAATCCTTGCCCATGTGTGTAGGTATGTATGTCTAACTTACACAAGGATCCTAAAGTGGCAAAGATTATTTTGAAAGCTTTTTATTACATGCATAAAAATTAGGTCTAATATCTATTCCATTCCTCTTAGATCTAGGATGCATCTAAAATACTGCCTCAGGGAAAAAGGCAGAATCCAACACTGACAGGCTATGTGTTCACTTTTCTATCTTTGTTAGGCAATGAAGAGAATCTTTTCTGATATATGGGATATTATAAAATCTGTCAGCATTCCATTTGAGGGGCAAATGGGTGAGGAAAAAAATATTTACATGTGCTCCCCAATTCTCTCCCACGATGATATTGAGTATATATATAAAATATATATGTACACACACACACACACATATTATATATATATGCAGCCCAAATGGTAATAGGAGAAGAGGGTTTGGGGGTTGAATGTCAGGACGTAAGAAGGGGAAGAGAAATTAGAGCAGAAACTGATAGGAATGGCTGGAAAGAGAGCTGTGAGGGGTTTTTGCTTGTTTGCTTTTGTTTTGTTTTTCCTTTGAGAAGACACAGACTTAAACAGATTTAAATATTTATAGAAAGGATCCAGGGTTTTTTGTTCATCCATTCCTTCATTTAACAAACATTTCTTAACCATCTACTATGTATCAGACATTGTTCTAAGCACTAGACAATAGCAACAAACAAGACAGGCTAGATCTCATCCTAACTGAGCTTGCCATCTATTAGGGGCAAACAAGAATAAACAATAAGCAAATAACATTAATTTTAGTTAGTGATGAATGCCATGAAGAAAATGATGTAAAGTGTTATTGGGGGTGGAGTGTTATTTATGTAGAGTGGTTAGAAAAGGCCTCTGGGAGGAGGTGACATTTCAGCAGAGGCTGAAATGAAGAGAAGGACTTTGTGCAGCAGAGGGAACACACAGCCTGGTGTGTCCAAAGGGCTGAAAGGTAGCCAGTGAGTGTAGAAAATGAGGGGAAATGGTAGAAAATAAAATCTGAGAGGGAGGTATAGTCCCTCAGCCATAGAAAGGACTTTGAGTTTTATTCTAATCGCAATAGGAATGTATTACAGAGTCTTCAACAGGGGAAGTGAAATGATCTTCTTTAAACTTAAAAACAATTAGTCTCCCTGTTGTGTGGAGGTGCATTATAAGAGATCAAAAGAAACAAACAGTGAGACCAATTAGATAGCTACTACTCTAGTACATGGAAGAGAGCTGTAGCAGCGAAATGGTGAGCAGTGATCAGACTTAGCTTAACAGTGGATATAAAGCCAACAAGACTTGCTGATGGATGGCATGGCTGAGAAAGGGAGCAAGGATGTATGAGGACTTTGCCATGAGCAACTGGGTAGATGGCGGTGCCATTAGGAAAATGAGAAAAATGAGAATGCATCATTGGGTTGATGTGGGAAGAAGAATCAAGATTTCTGTTGAGGTTTAAGTTCCTGTTGAAAGAAACACACAGACTTTAATGAGAGAGTGAGAATTGATAGTTTAAGGTTCTAGAGAAAGCAGAGGGATAGCTTATAAAGCTTGGGTGGAGGGGTCATTATTAGTTTTACAAAGGGTCTGCTCTCCTATCCTACAGGAGGTGGGGAAGAGAGGATGGGTACTGAGCCATAGTTTTCCAGACTTAATAACATAATAACATTAGTATTATCAACACTTAGTTGCAGGCTGATGGCTACTAATTTGTCCATAAAGTACAAACAGACTGAAACAGAAGGGCAACTGAGATTTGAGAAGATTGGAGACAATTTGAAATATTTACTGTGGCATTTGGGAGAAAGATCTGAATAGAAAAATGGAGGAGGTTTGCCAGGTGGTGTTGAGGGTCTTTTTGAGGTTAGTGACCATGAATAGGTAGTCATATTATCTACTTTGATGTGTGATTTTTCTTTATCAGCACTCCACTGGTCAGGCATGGGCTTAAACTAAGCATTAAAGTGTGTTCCTCTAGAGTTCAATGTTTTATCTAATGGGTGTAATGAAAATACAGAGAAGGAAGGAAGTTAAGGGTATCAGCTAGAGTCCTATTAGAAAATAGAACTTTGAATCTAATAAGATAGTTAAGGATGCTATTAAAAGATGCCTGGGCAATGAGTAAAGAGGTCAATGCATTAGAAGGAATGACGAAGTGGAAAGAATGTCAGAGAATGGTCATAGTGGGAGTAGTGGAGCAAGCAAAGTAGAACAGGAGAAGGTTTCAGACAGAATGTAGAATGCCAGAGCTATTTATTTTCAGGATGGTGATGCAAGGTCCAGGGGTAGACATGGGGTGGGTTTCTAAGATGGAGTATAGAAGGTCAAGGAAGAGGAGATAAAGAGGAGAAAAATCTGAGGTCCATGTTGCTAAATGGGTCACTCGTGTGGATGCTGAAATCGCCCACTGAGGCCTTACTGGAAATGGAGATGGAGACTGTGAAGCAATTATCCAAGTTTTCCATGAATGAGCGGGATTGGGGAGTAGACAACAGCAAGAGGGAGGGGGAGAGGGATCAGTGAATGGCTTGGTCACAAGAGAAGGGGTTGGCTTATAGTTGGATGCAACAAAGCAAACAGAGCAGCAGATCTGCCGCCTTACCCTGAGGAACCACAGATGCAAAATAATACTCAGCTACTCTTGGAGAAGACTGTAAGAAAAGTGGTGTCCTTAAGAGAAAGCCAGGTAGAGTGGAGGGAAGGCTTTGAGAACAAGCTGTGGAAATAAGACAGTGAAGGAGCAGCTCTGGAGGGCACAACAGAAGGAGTCAAGAAGGGGAGGAGCAAGGAGGTCCATGGCTACGACAAGGATACTTAAAACACCATGGTCATGTAGACACTAAAAAGGCTGGGTCCGGAGGGGAGGAGTCGTTCTATGGGCTTAATAGAGAAGACAGAACAGATGGATTCAGTCTCAAGGATCTTTTCACCTTGAAAGGGAACTAGGCAAATGGCTGAAGATCACTGGGGTTTGGGTTACATTGGTCCAAATATATGCTTTCAGGAGCTATACTGAGAATTTTCAGAATGATATATTCTCTTTATCTTCAGTTTTTTCTTTAATCATTGAAAAAAATCACATTAGGGCTACATGATTTCTCCCTTTCTGCTGGTACATCTGTAGTGACTGAACTTGAGAAATGAATCACAAATGACAAAAATAATATTACTAAAACTTACAAAATTCTCCATAAGTAAAGGAAGAAAGTAGCTAACGTGTACTGAGCCTTTATCATGTGTCTGGCACCGTGCTTCATGTGTTACCTGAAACTCACGAGAATCCTATGCGCCCAACATTATTATTTACATTTCATGGATGCTGTAACTAAGAATCAGGGAGATTAACTAATTTGCCCAAGATCTTAGAGCCAATAAATGGTGAAGCCAAGATTTGACCCCGGTCAGTCTTATTCTAGAGCACTATGCTATACAGCCTCTGAACCATTCTAGACACACAATCTGATCTCTAAATATATACCACTGGAGTATTTAAATACAAGTACTTTAAAAATGTGGGTTAAAAAAAAAAGAAAAAGAAAGAAAGAAAAGAAGAAAGGGAAGGAGGGAGGGAGGAAGGGAGGAAGGAAGGAAGAAAAAGAAATGGAAGAAAAGAAGTGATGGGGTTCAGGACCCACTACTTCAAAATATGGCCCCTTCACATATTTAATGTTTTAAGCCGAAGGAGTTTGAGAAAACAACAGAGGCAAGAAGGTCACTAATCTCCCCCTTTCCCTTCTCCCCTGAACCAGGTCATAAGACCCTCCTGTGAGAGGTATCCTCCTTGTAACCAAAGGAAAGGCACAGCCTTGTCTCTGAAGACAAAGCGACCCCAGGAAGAATCCTAACAGGCCTTGCTAAGTTTCCCCAGTTTACTCCACTTACCTCGTACCCTTTGACATATCATATTGTACACTCTTCATCAATCCTGGCATAAGAAAACTCAGGTCTGTTTCTTCATTTCCTTACGAGGGCTCCCATGCCAGGTGGAACTTATATTAAATAAATGTGATGCTTTTCTCCTGTTAATTTGAATTTGGAAAGGAAAAGACTCTTACCACCTTTGCTTGACTGGTACTCAAAGAAGGAAGAAAGGAGAAAAGCCTGACATGATTCTGAACTGGCATACATGGTGTTTAAAACGCTACCTGGCTAGGATGGAATATGCAGTACTTCGGTGTGTTTACATTTTTAATGTAAGTTCACTAGGAGGCATCTGCTGACAAAATGTAGTCATCTACTTCAAACTCTGAGGCTTTTTTAGGTGGCATTATTGGCTAAAAATAACTCTGGCAGAACTAAATGATGGAAAACGAAAATGTTCAGTGTAAAATCCATTTCAAGGCTGCTGAACAATCATCTGAGTTTGGACAAGTTGCACTAGTAAACAAAGCAAGCCGAGACCCGTTTGGGACACGACCCATCTCCTCAAAGATCCACGCTCTCCGGCAAAGGGACAGGAAAGGGTAGAGAGGCACCACTCACAGCTCCAGACAAGCTGCCTCTGCTGCTAGAGACAGCGGGAGTTTCCATAGATCAGCCAACACACACACACACACACACACACACACACACACACACACACACACA
>NW_020837947.1:41950225-41983498 GCF_003676395.1 Aethalodelphis obliquidens
CACACACACACACACACACACACACACACACACACACACACACACACGCTCATTCAGCACCATGTGGCAACTCCCCTGCCATTTCTGGGGCAGCATGTTTGGCAAGTGGGTTGAATGTGCTCCCTCAGGCTTCCCGGGCCTGGGCACGGGTGGGGGGACAGTGATTTGGGTGGGCACAATCTCGGGGTGTGGCTGCTCTACCCACTCCACGTGCAGACAGAGTCGGCCTTCTGCTTCGGCAGACAGCAGGACAGGAGAGCCAAGTGGCACTGTGCGTACTAAGAGACGAATGTTCTCAGATGGACCTTACAACCCCTGAAACAGTAGGTCACTAAGGTGACTGCTCATGAATTAGGCATTGTGATAATGTGATTTATAATAAGAAATATATCTTTGGTCTCCATCCTTGGTTCTCAGCACAGCTCCTAAATCCTTTGTAATTCCCTGAGTGGTAAGAACTACAGGGGCATCTTTTGTTCCTGGCTTCTGAAATAGCTCCAGAGCAATAAAGGTGAAATGAGGGATTTTTGTTATTCATAACTAGCCCCTTTCAACCACGTCTGAGTTTATGTTAATGAGGCGACTTTTGGAAAGCCCCTAAGGACGGGGGCTGGCTGCCAGGTTGCCAGGGGAGCTAACCATGTGACTAGAGGGTTGGAACTTTCAGTCCCACCCCTGACCTCTGGGGAGGGGAGAAAGGCTGGAGATTGAGTTCAAGCACCAATTGGCAATGACTCAATTGATCACGCCAATGTAACAAAGCCTCTATAAAAAGTCCTACAGAATGGGGTTTGGAGAGCTTCAGGGCTGCTGAACACGTGGAAGTGCTGGGAGGATGGTGCACACACGAAGAAGGCAGGGACGCTCCGAGTCCCTCACACCTTGACCTATACATCTCTTCCACCTCGATGTTCATCTGTTGCCTTTATCATATCCTTTTATAGTAAACTGGTAAAGGTAAGTGTTTCCCTGAGTTCTGTAAGCCTTTCTAGCAAATTATCAAACCCAAAAAGAGGGTTGGTGGGAATCCAGATTTACAGCTGATTGGTAAGAAGTATAGGGGACAACTTGGAACTTGCAATTGGCACCTGAAGTGGGGGCCCTGCTGTAGGACAGAGATCTTAATGAAATCGAGTCCCCCTAAAACCGAATTCCTTTGCCAAGTTTATGATAAACCTTTCTATCCAAAACTTCATTCCCTTTCTTGTCCTGCCCCTGTTTCCCTCAGAATTGAGGAGTATCAAAGAAAAGAGGGGATGGAAACGGAGCAGGACCCTGTGGGGCCCTCCCACTTACAAAAACCCCTCCGAGTCCCCCATTTCTTGTTTGTAGAAAAAAGCTTTAGTCTCCTAGGCCTTCCATGAGTTCCACTGAACAGACTCAACAGTTACTAATTAGAGAAGTGAGGGAATGCAGAAACAAAGGAAATGCAGTTAAGCAAGAAAAGTAATGCTAGATTAAACAATAGTCAGCGATAAAATAGAGTCCTAGTTCCTCCTCAAGGAATATACATAACAATGTGGTGCATATCTTTGAGTTCTTTTGCAGAAACTAAGACCTCTGCCCAGTCAGGATGGTGACTGCATGCGGACCACACGCACTTCGACCCCAGACTGGTTGAAACCAGAAGGTGAACGATTAAGATTCCTGAAACACTACCCTGTTACCTCACCACCAGCCAATCAGAAGAAAGTCTACGATCTGCAACCCTCACCCTAAATGCCTTTAAAAACCCTCCCCTGAAAGCCATCTGGGAGTTCAGGTCTTTTGAGCACAAGCTGACTGTTCTCCTTGCTTGGAGCCCTGCACGTAAATTCTGTACTTTCCTTTACCACAACCAGGTGTCAGTAAATTGGCTCTACTGTGTGACAGGCAAGCAGACCCAAGTTCAGTTCGATAACATTAACTTATGGATCTGATGTGAACTCCGGGCAGATAGTGTCAGAACTGAGTTGAACCGTGAGAAACGGATTATTTCCTGCCATATCAGTAAACAAAGGATGTCACAGTCATCGGAGCTTGCAGCCCTCCAATGTGAGCTGCTGAGCCCTGAGGGAACTCAGGAAGGAAAGAATACCTTCCATCTAGAAGCCATCAGACAACAGCCACTCCCTACAGTGAGCCCTGAGGAAACTCAGGGTGTGACAATACAGGATACTGGCCCCAGATAGCTGAGGTCATATCAAAGGAATGAGTTCAGTGAGCCCAGACTCTTGCATCTTCCCATCCATAGAAAAGCGCTAAATTCCTTAACTTGAGATATCTGGTTTTCTTTAATAATAACAATAATCCTTTGATGTTCCAACTACCCACCCTTTGTTGTAAAACTTCTCTATAACCTGGCTCCCCGCCTCGCCTTGGAGCAGTTTCTCAGGGTTACTTGAGATGCTGCCTCCCGTGCTTGAAGTCCTAAAAATAAGCATAACTCCAAATAAAACATAACTCTCAACTTTTAGATTGTGAATAATTTTCTAAGTTGCCAGTGGAAAACCTCGTCAGACATCAGGTGCCAGAGTGTGGTAGCAGTGTTTGAGTAAAGGAAAATACAGGAGTGCTTTTCCAAGACAGGCATCAACTTTTAAAGTCAATGATAATTATTTGCTTGCTTCAATTCTGCATTAGAAATTCCTTTACTTGATATTCAACATATTCTTCTTGGGAGGGGGGCATCTACTGTGTTTCAGGAACCAGACATATGTTCACTTATTTAATTCTAAAAACGGGACTTCCCTGGTGGCGCAGTGGTTAAGAATCTGCCTGCCAATGCAGGGGACACAGGTTCAATCCCTGGCCCGGGAAGATCCCACATACCACAAAGCCACTAAGCCCGTGCACCACAACTACTGAGCCTGCGCTCTAGAGCCCATGCTCTGCAACAAGAGAAGCCATGACAATGAGAAGCCCGCACATCACAACGAAGAGTAGCTCCCGCTAGCTGCAACTAGAGAAAGCCTGCCCGCAGCAGTGAAGACCCAACACAGCCAAAAATAAATAGATAAATAAAATTATTTTTATTTTAAAAATCCTGAAAACAACCTTGGGAGATAGACCTAAAGATCACCTCAGTTTTACAGATGGGCAAATGGAGGCTCAGATAGGTGGAATAAAGTGCCCCAGACTATTGAGCAGGAGTACAAATCTAGGTCTAGGCAGATACAAAAGTCCATTTTCTTTTCAGTTCCCTGGTATCATATCCAGCTGTGTTAACTGGGAGCTTCCTTTACAGCTTTCCTTTTTCAACAGGGTTGAAACCTGTTCCTTTCAAGGAAACACCTCCTTTCCTGCCAAGCGCTGGTCTTACCTCTGGCTGTTGGGGACAGACCTAGGAAAGGAGAATTCAAAGAGGACAGAAGGCATTAAGCCTCAAAGCCCATTCATGAGTTCTTGAGGCACAGTAGCGGTTGCTTTCTCTAGATGTGAAGCAACTGATTTCAGAGCAAAGGCTGCTTGTGCCATGACCATAAAAGTGTCACTCAGCATCCACGGACATTTTTAATTCCTCATCACCCAGGGCTGTCACATCACAAGCATAAGCTGCTTGTTGCAACTGAATATTAACCCATTCTTTTTTTCTTTAAAAAAATGGAAAAAGGAAAAAATCCTTGCTACCCATTGTTATTGGGTACCAGTTTACATTGCTTAAACCAGCAGCACTGGACCTAAAGGGAGGGGTTTCACAGTTTAAAAGCTGCCATAGTGATCACAAAACCCCATCTGTCTCAGGCGTCTAGTTAGTGAGTGAAGAATAAAGACAACGTGCCAGTGAGAAGGCAAAAGCAATCAATCTTGCAAATGTCCAGGATATTCAGAGGCACACAGTCAGGCCAAATTAAGCATTCCTTTACCTCTTCCTCCATCCTACTGGAAATCCTGAGTTTACTCATCAGATTTGAGGGGCTTCAGTTTCCGAGAAAAGAGAAAAGAGGGCTTGAACATAATAGGAAATCCCATATTTTGAGTGAGCTATAAACACAAGTGTGTAATGTGCATATTTGTTATAACAGCCAGCCCTTTAAAATAAAAGGCTTCATCCATGCATAACACGCTTCCCTTCAGAGCTCACCCCAGCCCTTATTTATACCTCCTTGCTATTTTCTCATTTGCTCGCTCTTACTTGGAGAGACAGACATTAATGGCACACAGGCAGACTTTCATGGAAGATTGCTTCTTCTGATGTTTTGCCCTCCCCTCCCCCCATCCCTCCCTCATTATTTTTCATTCTAGATGTCCCTTGGAATTAGAACAGCTCTCTCTCTCCCCCCCTATTATTTGCAAGTACCTCAGTACAGTCTTTAGTTCCTAGATATCCATTCTTTTCAAAGGCGGACTTGCTTAACTCTGGCATTTTCTCATTTACATGTGAACCAACCCAATTCACAAGCACTGTAATTTACATGTGGGGTGTATAAAAGCTTTACAACTGCAGAGTTCTGTGGCCCTCAATTCACACAGTACATATACTCACTCCCTCGCTAAGGAGTTCGTTTGGTTTGTCTGCAAGTGAGTTCATTGCAAATTGCTGCTGCACTGTGGCACCGGCAGCTGCTGCCACTTAGGGCTCTCTGGCTTCCTCCTAATTTAGATGCTCTCTCCAGTGTTACTTTTTCTGACTTAGTGCTTATTTGCAGAAATTGCAGGAGAAAATTCTTCCCCTTTCTATGGCAGTGGGACTACCGCCTGGCCCAGAATAGTGCTGCTGACCTAAAAGATATCCTAAAAGTCACATCTGAGCAGGCATCCCTGTTCCACCACCTTGCTGTGCCCTGCTTCTGTGTAATAAAGAATCTAGCTGGCCTCTGTCCCCAGTCCTGGGAGGCAACCTCTAAACCCTAGGAATTTCCCAAGTAAATGGACTGTCTTTGTTATTCATGGTGGGTCCCTGGACCCCACCTGAGAGTTTATGCTGATGATGTGATTCAAGCTTGGAGGCTGGCCACACCAGAAAGACCAATCATGTGATAGAAGGTCCAGGCTTTGAGCCACTGATATCAGCCCTAACTCCAGGGAGGGGAGAGGGGCTGGAGACTGGGTTCAACCAGGCGGTCTGTGATTCAATCTGTCATGCCTACGTCAAGAAATATCAATTAAAAATTCGGTCAGCTATCACGGTTGGTAGAACTCAGTACTTTTACACTTTGATATGGGGAGGGAAACACATCCCTGAAGACGATGGAAGCTTTGCGTCTGAAACCCTCCTAAGCTTCTACCTATGTGCCTCTTCTTCTGACTCATTCTAATGGGTATGCATTTGCCATAATAAAACTGTAATCATGGGCTTCCCTGGTGGCGCAGTGGTTGGGAGTCCGCCTGCCGCTGCAGGGGACACGGGTTCGTGCCCCGGTCCGGGAAGATCCCACGTGCCGCGGAGCGGCTGGGCCCGTGAGCCATGGCCGCTGAGCCTGTGTGTCTGGAGCCTGTGCTCCACAATGGGAGAGGCCACAACAGTGAGAGACCCACATACTGGAAAAAGAAAAAAAAAAAAACTGTAATCATTAAGTAGAGCACTTTCTTGAGTTCTGTGACTCATTCCAGCAAATTATCAAACCTGAGGGAGTTCATAGGGACCCCCAAATTTGGAGTCAGTCTGAACTGAAGGTGGCTATGGGGACCCCCCCAACTGGTTCAGACTGGTGTCTGAAGTGAGAGCAGTCTTGTGGAATGCTGTGCCCTTGACCTTGAGTTTGACTAATTCTGGACAGCTTTCTCAAGTGGTCTATTTGGTTCAAAACTTAGGAACCGTTTTGTTAAGGTACATGAAGAGCCCCTGCTCAGGTGATAAGCACAAAACAGTCTAATATAATAGTTTTTAAAAAGTCCAGACTTTGGCACCTGGCTGCTTTGGTACAAATCCTGCCTCTGTTACATATAGCTTGTGTGACCTTCGGTGAGTTATCTCAACCCTCTGTGCTCAGATTCTTCATTTATAAAAAGAGTATAATAATAACAACCCCTACCTTATTGGATAGTCGTGAGGATACATGTGTTATGCATGCAAAGTGCACAATGTTACTCATCCAGTCAAACTAATGCACTGTTTTTTCTATTAAAAATAACACAGAAGCAAAAATATACCGATGTCTTTTTTCTCTTATTTACTATAGTATCAAATCATAGTTTTTAGACATTTAACCAAAAGCTGTTTCCATTGCCGTTTTTAGAGCACCAGAGGAATAAGGATGAATACCTCTCTAATCCACCCAGGTATGACTGGGAACCCTAGCCACCCCCAATGTGGGCTGTACAAGATGGGAATCCGCAGGTGCAGGTGGCACTGACAGTCTAAGTTCACGGCTGACCTCAGATGTGCCCTTGGCCACTAGGCCATTTCAGCCTAGGGTCATTCCCTTCAGCTCCCTTGGCAATCAGCTCCATCTATATGGGAGATTGAATTGCAGCATTGCAGGCTCCGAGAGTCAGTACTCAGCACTGAGTAAAGGGATTCTGGTGGGGAGTGAAGAAGAGAGAGAGAAAGAGAGAGAGAAAGGGGTATGCCGTCTTCTTGGTTATACATCTTGCCTATTTGACAGCTGTAGCATTTAAATCAGTAGTTCTCAAAGCAGAGTCCCCCAACTAGCAGCATCAGACCTCCTGTATCAGAAACCCAGGGAGTGGAGACCAAAACCTCTTTTAACAAGGCTTCCAAGTTATTCTGCTGCTCAAGTTTTAAGTATCACTGCTCTAAATGATTTTGTCAGAACTGCTCTGAATGATTTTGCCCTCAGATCAGAAAATCTTGGCCTGTCTTTGTGGCACTGCCACCTTCAACATCTTGCTGAAATCTCTTCTCTAACCTCTAGGGGATACAGTTCTGCCCTTCACACCATGAGCATAATTCCCTCTGACCTCTCCATCGTCTAACTTCTCTAGCAGCGGTACATTTCCTGATGCTGTTTTCTCCACGGCCCATGTCACGCCATCATTCATCATTCACAGATAGTCCTAGAGGCTGCACAAAGCAGGAACCCTAGAGAAGAAGCCAAAGCCCGTGGTGAGAAAATAAAGGGAACTGTGGGGGACGCATTGAAAGGGGACGAAGAACTGCCCCCTCCTTCTACTCTTCATATGTGTTATTAATAAAATATAAGAATATATTAAGTCTTATTTTATTTCTCCTTTCCCCTGATTAGTAAAATTAAATTCCACCTCTAGTCGTCATTTTACCTAAGGACATATTATTAGATACACTGGTTTAGTCATCAAATACAGGCAATGGGGACTTCCGTCCTTGAATGGAAAGCCCTTCAAAGATGCTACCTAAATACAAAGAGGGAAAAGCACACAACATGGGAGTCAGAAAGAAGCAAAAAGTCATCAGAGGTGGAAAGAAAGGGAAGCTGATAAAAAAACCAGTAGGTCTCCTTTTGGTGGGGTGCTTCAGCTATCTTCACTCCCAGTGCACAGTGCGTGAGGCTTACTGGCTGCAGGAACTGGATCGTCACTGGAAAAATAGGATAATGAAAAACGCACTGGCTCTAGCATCAGGAGACCTTGATTCTGATCCTAGATCTACTGCTTACTGGGTAGTGTTCCTGTTTAAATCATCAAGACAATCTGAGCTTAGGTTTTCTTAATTTAGGAGGAAGGTTATAGCCTTATCTACCTCATAAGGTTATTGTGAAGATCAAAAGTGACATGTATATGAAAATGCTTGGCAACTTCCTATACAATTGTGAAGTAATAAAATAAGCCCCAGGAGCAGGGAGATTTTTGACTGATTCGTTTGTTGTATCCTCAGTGCCTAGAACTGTGTTGGCACGTAATAGATAATCAATATTTATGGAATGAACTGAAGTATTCTTGTTATTAATTAAGGGTATTGGTGTCGGCGTGAATTTTCCATTCACACTGTGTCAGAGCACAGCACACAGGGGACATATAGCCATAGTAATCTTATTTTTAGAAAGGAGACACATGGTACTTGGAAATAAACCTACTTATAAATAGATGTGAGAACACCAAGGACTACCTAAACCACACCTACTCACTTAGCAAGACTGAAAGTTTCACTCTGGAATAATTACTAGGTAACTGGTAATTGTTGGATGATTATTACGGATTTAAGCTCAATGCTGTTTATAATGGATTAGTGTTCTTTGTTTAATCCGTACAAAGAATGACCACTGGGACATTATCAGCTGTTGCGACTGGTGTTGGCAACAAGATAATTCTCTAAATGAGATTTGTGATTTGAATACACTCTCCTGTATAAAGAGATCTTCACAGCAAAATATTTCTCTGTCAGACTCAGCTCTGATTGTGCACTCAACTGTCCCACTCGTGATGGCTGACATTTAGAACAAAACAGCTTCCATCGCCCTCCGGGTCCAACAGGAAAAGAGACGGAGATAAATGCACACCCCCAAGACATAACTGAGTGGAAACCTCCTAAAAATGAAGAAAAAAACAAGGTCTTCAATGCTCTGGCTCAGGACAACTGAAAATGGGAATGAGATGTTTTAAAAGGAAGGGAAAACTCTACCTGCCTGGGACCTCCTTTCTCCCCTTAGAAGCCCACCTTCCTTCCTCTCTCCCTCCCTCTCCTCCTTCATTTTGCCGTCCTGCTTTCCTTCCTTCCTTCCTTCCTTCCTTCTTTCCTTCCCTCCCTCCCTCTTCCTTCCTTTCCTTCCTTCCTCCCTCCCTCCTTCCCTCCCTTCCTTCTTTCCTTCTTTCCTTCCCTCCCTCCCTCTTTCTTCCTTCCTTTCCTTCTTTCCTCCCTCCCTCCTTCCCTCCCTCCCTTCTTTTCTTCTTTCCTCCCTCCCTTCCTTCTTCCCTCCTTCCCTCYCTCTGTTCCTTCTTTTCTTCCTTCTTTCCTTCCTTCCTTCCACCTTCCTGCCTGCCCTCCTTCCTTCCACAACATGTATGAAGCTGTGCTGAATGTAGTACAGTGTGGTCTGGGCATAGGATTAAAGGAAAGTGGGAGGTATGAGGACAGAAAGGGATGTGGGGTCCAATGAGGGAGGACAGTACGAGTCAGCTTCAGAGTGTGGCCTTATCCTGGGGCAACTGGAAGCAGTTGTATGAATTTTAAGAGAAGTGATAGCTTTGACTTTTAGAAAGAGCATCTGGGCTACAATGAAGAACACTGAAAGAAGAGTAAAGAGAGGAAAAGAGGCCAGTTAAGAACCAAGTGAGAGATTTCTGAGATCCTGAACTGAGAGAAGATGAAGACATCCAGCAACTGCAAAAGTGGTAGAACTGATAGGATTTCATGACCAATTCTGTGTAGAATAAAAGAGAGAGGAATATTCTGCTTGAGCCAAGCCAGGGAATACAGACATAGTAGAAAAAGAAGCAGATTAGGGGTAGGAGAGAATGATACCATGAACAACAGAATATGGTTCCCATCACGGTTCTGCATTTTCCAGTAATGTTACCACATGTCTACAGTTAGACCCTGAATGAATAAATGGTCAAAAAGTGATGAGTGATGTATCTTCCTTAGTTCCTTGAAAGTTTCTCAGTAGGCAAGTCCTAGAATGAAGAGAACTAGAGATGAAGCGTGATCCCTGACAGTCAACCCTTGGGATTTTGAAAAACAGTGAAGGCACGTCTATTGTGCATTCGAAGGAGATTTACAATGCCTGAGTGATCAGAGGCTGCCCAGGGTACAGCCAGTCAAAGCTGAATGTCCAATCACTTTGGAAACTCAGCCGAGATAACTATGATTATTTATTTATAGCCTAGCCTTTTCCAAAAAAGACCTGTGGTAGTTAAAAGAGTCAGTATATCTACAAAGATTTGTTTCACGAGTGGTTTTATCACTTACGACTTATATTCACTGCCTTCTGCTATGTCTTAACTAAAGAAACCTCATAGATTCAGCTATAGGGTGCCAATTTTTAGGGCAAAATTTTAGGCTGACCTAAAAATATCTATGTTCATAGTCTTCACATGTATTAGCATTTCATTCTTTTTATTTATTCAGTATTTGCCAACTGCAAATTCAGTCCTGAATCAGCAGCTTGCTTGACTGAAGAAAGAGGTTGAGATTGGGACAGAGAAAGTTCAGAGAAATAGCTTTTAGCAGCAATGTTCCAATTTCATTGATTCAATTCCTTCCCTTCCCCACTCCTGAGACAGTACAGTCGACCATGCCTCTCCCATGGCCCACATTCTCACATTACTTCTTCTGTCAAAGTAAAATCAGTAAACTAGAGATCCAGGTCTAGGGTTTGGCACTGAATTGGTAATAATGAAGATCAGCTACGGAACCATCTCAGTCCTAAACAGAAACACTGAACTGTGTATCTGTGACCTTCATCTGGTCCACAACTCCATCCCACACTCCTGGCCGTTCTACCTCTTCCCTGCTTCCACTTTCTCCTTTCCTTCCTGGTTGCTTCTTTCTAACTCCACCTGCACCCCATCTCAGCCCTCTATCAGCTCGGATTCTTCTTGAGCCCCTGGGAACCTTATTGGTCATGTCCAGTTTGGTCAGAGACCCCCCCCCCCGCCCCATGATGTTCCTTTCCCACATGCCTTAGAGTTTTAGGGCTCACTCTAGGCCACATATGAAACCTGCACAAAACTTATTAATCACCAATCCCCATAGCTGTTTACCCAATAACAAAGGGGCTGAAGAAGACTAATGGCAAGTTTTTTAAAGCAAAACACTCATCAAATATGTTGTCTACTTTGATATGTACAATTACCCCGTTGGACAGAAACTACCACCTCCATTTTACAGATAAAGAACACGAGACTTTGCAAATGTTGTGATGTGCCACAGTTTACGCCACTCACCTCTAACTCCCTGCCCTCCTCGTCCTTTGCCCAACACCACACTCTCTTTTCACTAAGATATTCAGTGAACAGAACAAAGAGCATAAACTCAGATTAATGACAGATCTCTTGAGGGCATTAAGTGTTACCAAGTAACCTTACCCTATTTCCCTGAAAAATTTGCTTTCTCTCTCTCCTTAAACTTTCAACATCACTTCCTCTACCTTCCTCACTCCCAGCTGGTGATCTTTGCTTCACATTTCACTGAAAAAATGAAAGCAATTTTGTGAGATCTACATTATTTACTTATCACCTACTTTACACATCTATTTTATCTGGTCCTCGATACTCAGTCTTCCCTAATGTTTCAATGGAAGGACATTCCCTGCTCTAAGCAGTGGCCAACTTTCATATGTGCCCTGGACACCATCTTCTCTCACTTACTAAAGGATTTTGCTCTTGAAAATATCCCTACTTTCTTTTCTTGCACCTTGATTTTCTCTCTTGATCATTCTCAACAGCGCAGAATCATGCTATAACTGCCACCTTAAAAACGACTGTGACAAAAGACCATCCCTTCCAAGCTATCACCTGACTTCCCTCAAGTCCTCTAGAGGAAAACTTCAAAGACCCATCTACTCTATATGCATCCACTGCAGGCATTTGTCCCTACCTCTCCACTGAAAGTGCTATTGTCAAGTACAGCCATGGCCTTTGTCTTGTCAAATATAACAGTTACCAGTCCTCTGCTGACTCATCTTCTCAGTACTTCTATCCCCAGGCTTCCAGGATGCCACATTCTCCTGGTTTTCTCCTACTTTACTGGATGCTCTTCTTGTGCACTCACTAAAGGTTAATGGGCCTTAGGATTTGTTTTTTAGACTTCTCCTGTGTCTATTTCACTCCCTTGGTAACTCATGCAGTGAGCCTTAATGACCCACTAGACATCGCCACTTAGATGTCTAATAGGCACCTCACATTAACCAGTTCGAGATTAAATTCTGAATTCCTCCTTCACCTCCATCTAAACCCGTCACTCATTTCAGTTAAAGACCCATTTCTTTTATCCACACAGCAGTTAAGAGATGTTTTTAGAAACGAATTCGATCAATCCTATTCTTATTTAAAACTCTGTTTCAAACCCTTCACTGTTTTTCCATAAAATTAAACCCAATTCCTTATGACCTAGAAGGCAACACTTGACCTGGATTCTGCCAACCTTTCTTATTTCCCACTACTTTTCTCCTCACTCTCCAGACTCCAGCCCCACCTGCCTTCTCACTGTTCTTCAACTATGCCAAGCTCATTCTCACCTCAAGGCTTCACATATGCTATTCCCTGTTGGCCATGCAGAATTTTCCCCCAGGTATTTATTTACATTGTTGGCTCTTTCCTTCTCATCACTGAAGCCTCTGCTAAATTGTCACCTCTTTAGAGAGGCTTTTCCTGATATTTCAATTTAAAGTAGCATCTCACCACTTCAGCTTTATTTCCAGCACAGCTGTTATTGCTATGTGAATTTACATATATTCTTTATTTAATAAGTTATTGTCTGTTTCTTTCCACCAAGACATAAGCTCAACAAGGGCCGAAACTCTGTCTCATTACCACTGCATCCCCATGATGGATACATTGTAGGCACTCAAAACCCATTTGCTATGAGCAAATGACAATACTGTACTAGGAGATTTGACCTGGAGCATTCTGGCCAATTAAACAAGGGTCACCATGAGTTTTCATAATGCCAAATGTTTCCATAATTTATACACCACTTTGGGGTTAAAAGATGCTAGGAGTTGTCCTAGAGAGATGCAATCCCTGCCAGGATTTTAATAATTATCTTGATATCTTTGACTTCTAAACACCCACTCTCAGTTCCACATCAGAGTTAGTTCATACTGCTCAAAGGCATGCAGAATTTAAACAGATTTTAAAGTGTTCCAACCGATCAATCTGTTTCTAAGACATTACCAACTGCTGTTTTAATCATTTATGGGACCATTACAGCTTTTCGGCTTCAAGTCAAGAATTGAGGCATTGTTTTTTGTTTTGTGAAATTGGCTTATGGAAGAAGAACTTGCCTTCCAAATTTGCAAAGTCAAATTGCAGGCTGATGATTACCTTGGAGAGAGCTGTTAACAGAACACTCTGTAATCTACAGATGCCCCCAGGATCTAAACCCATGGTAGGAGAGTGGTCTTTCACTGGCAATACAGGCATGAAAACAGGTCCACGAGTCTTCCAAGTGTCTATCTTTGAGCCAGTACTGTTGCAAAAATATGTCAGGGAGCAGCTTGTGACCTCTTCTGCGTGTTGTTGATTTTGTCTTTTAGCTTGGAGAATCAGTTTACTATTAGTTGTTAATGCCACCCTCTTTTCCTGAGTGTGCATCCTGCACAGAGAATATCACAAAATTGAGCAAAAGGATATAGAAATTAATGGTAGTGTTTTTCGGCAAGAAAGGACCTTGGAAGTATTGAGTACCTAATTCCTTTGGTAAATGGGCCCCGAGATATTGGATAACTTGTCTAAACTCTCAGCCCAAGCTCTTTTGTTGCTTTTAGGCTTTGGACACACAGAAGAATGAGCCTTCTCACGGCTGTTTTTTTTGGGGACTCCAAAGATGTATAAAGTAGAAAATCCTCAAGCAGCACCTACAGTGAGACTCCTTACAACAGAACTATTAAATTTCTCTGTCATTCTGGCTTTTACCTCCAGTTTTCCCCATCTTAGTAAATGGCACATGATCACTGAATTCTCAGGCCAGTGTTCCAGGGTCCCCTCATTCTACCCTTTCTTTCCCACGCCCCGTATCTAATCCTTCAGCAGGTCCATCAGTTCTATCTCCTTGTCCTAAGCACCATCATTTCTTTCCTGGGTTTCTGCAAGAGCTTGTCAACTGATTTCTCTGCTTCCGCCCTGGCCCCCCAACTATGCAATATCTGGTAGATCCAGCTCTCTCTAATCCCCAGGGATGCTACTAGTCCATAAGGTATCTCTGTATAAGTTACCAAAAAAGGTGCCCCCTCTGGGTAGATGCAAACCCTGCAGATGCAGAGTCTGATAAATGCACAGTACCTTTATGCTAATTAGGAAAAAAAGCCATCCTTTCTCTGGGTTAACACATCTGTATGCCAGGGTGCATGACTTGATGAGGCTTAATCAGACCGGTTTCAGCTCCATCTTCCCTTTGGCTGGATGCCCTTGCTCAGTGTACAACCTGCACAACCAAACATAGTAGCTTTGTCCCCACCACCACCGCCAACACTATTTCCCTTTCATGACATTCTATTTATTTACAGGATAAAACTTATTACAAATGGTGCTCATTAAATATTTCAATATGAAAAAGTGAACGGATGAAACAGTGGGGAAAAGAGGTTGAGAGATAAACTAAAAGGAAAGCTGCCCAGTTGCTGGACTCAACAGTTCTTTCAAATGGATTCTTTCCGAGACAGTACTTTTGTGGCCATAGTCAGATGGCAACTGGCACAGCTGATGAGAGTAACCCTCTGTGGCCTGCCTTGCATTATCTATTGTTTATTACACAGGTGTCAGGGATGGAAACATTTACAAGCCATTGCTCCTGTTCATCAATGGACTACATTTTAATATAAGGGACTGGAAAAAATGGATAAAAGGGTACTTCACCATAAATAATAAATGTGAAGTTTGTGCTAGGAGCAAACAGTGCTTTGGGAGTTCAGAAGGCAAGATCACCATAAAAAACTTATGAAGAGACATACATTTTAATTAGGCTAAATATTGATACTTCATTAAAGTAGCCATTAAAAGTAACTATTAAAATAATCCAATGATTATTTTCTCCCTGTCAATGATTTGTCATATAGTTCTGTTAAGAATATCAGAAGCTGGGCTTCCCTCTTGTCACGGTGGTTAAGAATCTGCCTGCCAATGCACGGGACATGGGTTCGAGCCCTGGTCAGGGAAGATCCCACATGCCACAGAGCATCTAAGCCCGTGCGCCACAATTACTGAGCCTGCACTCTAGAGCCCGCGAGCCACAACCACTGAGGCCCGCGTGCCTAGAGTCCATGCTCCGCCACAAGAGAAGCCCAAGCACTACAATGAAGAGTAGCCCCCGCTCGCCTCAACTAGAGAAAGCCCACGCACAGCAACGAAGATCCAATGCAGCCAAAAATAAATTAATTAATTAAAAAAAATAATATGAGTAACTATAAAATGCAATTTTAATGTTTATTGTTTTGAATGCCGCTCTAAATCTATGACAAGATTCAAACCAATGTAATATTTGTTGGGTGGTTGCTGGGTACAAACCATGTGCTTGGTGCTTTGGGGTGAATAAAGATGAACATGACATCATAATGTTTCCACAAGATGCTCATCATCCTACATGGACAAGAAGAGCTAGCTGCAAATAACACTAACACAATAGAAGGAATAAGTAACTATAAATGTAACCGTACAGACAGAAGACTATGGCAGTAGAGCCCAGGAAAACAGTGGGTGGTACCTGAGTTGAGCTTGATAGATGGGAGGATTTTGATAGAAGGAATTAGGACAAAGGCACAGAAGGCATGTATTCAGGCTGCTTTCTAGAAAGGTAGCAAGAGGAGAGTTAAATGAATTCAGTCCTGGAATACTGAACCTAGCCAAGAGCAGATCAGCAAAGATGAACTTGACATTTTTCTGACATTGCATCTCTAAAACGTAAAGAGAAAGGCAAAAGCACACAACAACCCCCAGACTAGTACTGTGGACCTAATTCTGATCTGTTGGTACCAGCTGCTAAAGTGAAAAGGGGCTTGTTATGGGCTGAATTGTGTCTCCCCCCAAATTAATATATTTAAGTTGCTAATCCGTAATACCTCAGGATGTGACCGAATTTGGAGACAGGGTCTTTAAAGAGGTAATTAAATTAAAATGAGGTCATTAGGGTGAGGGCAAATCCAATCTAACACTTACATGATGCTCATATAAGAAGAGAAAATTTGGACAGAGACGGTGACAGAGGGAAAGCCATGTGGAGACACAGAGAGAAGATGGCCCTCTACAAGCCAAGGAGAGAGGCCTCAGAAGAAACCAACCCTACAAACACCCTGCTTTCAAACTTCTAGCCTCCAGAACTGTGAGAAAATCAACTTCCGTTGTTTAAGCACCTTTTGGTCTGTGGTACCTTGTTATAGCAGCTCTAGTAAACTAATACAGGGTCCCAGCATCTCAGAGACCCTGAGGCGTGGGAAGAAGGGAGAACGTTGTCAGACATGCAGACCAGGTGTTACAAAGAGGCTTTTACATATAGCAGAAAGTTCAGAGTAGAGGCAGGCGTGATACTCTTTCCAAGACTATACAATTCTGTGAGCCGATGAGGAAGAAAGGAAGGAGACAGCAAAGAAGTTCCATGGGCAAGCTCCCCCATGAGCTTGTATTTTAAAAGACATGTACAAGATATGGAGAGAAGGACATAAATCAAGAAGAAGTATCTGACAGACACAAACCAGAAACCTCAGAAAGATGAAAGACCATGGGGAACCGAGGCATCTAAAAATAGAGCAGGTCAACAACAAGAGCTTCCTAAATTAGAGCTGATGCCCCAAAACCAAGGGAGGGTGGAGCCTGGGCTGGGCAGATGTTCTAATGTGTCCAAACAATAGCTGTAAGTGGAATTTTCCATTTCTCTTCTGCTTTGGTCTTTGTCAGCGAGAAGGAGATTCCAACGAAGACACTGGAATGATCCTTGGGAAGAGGAAATTGACATGCAAGGGAGGTGAAGGATGATGAAAGAGCACATGGCTGCTCTAAGAGAGTTCAAGTATAAATCAGATCTCGAGGTGACTGCAGAACTTGCGAATGAACTGCCAACACTGACTTCTGAGAAAGCACAGAAAATGGAAGAGGTAAACAAGACAGAAGATGGGCATATGCTGGCCTGATTTTCCCCAAAACAGAAGAAAGAGCAGTCTACAAACTATGAAATGGACAGTTTAACACCAATCTCAGGAAAAATTTCTCAACTGGGTGAATTATGAGCATTTAAGAAGGGGAAATTTGATTATTAGGATAGCATAGAAAAAATTATGAATTGTAGAATTTCAGGATTGGAAAGGTTCCTCAGGGTGACTTAGCCCCCAAGGCTATCAAATACTTAAATTTCCACAAGTTTGTGACCCAGCTCACATTTGAACACCTCCAGTGATTAGAAACTCATTACCTTTCAAGGCAGCTCATTCACACAATCATATTGGACATAATCATACAAATTCATCCAGGGAAGTTGTTAGATCAGTGTATTAGTATTCAGCATGACATATTTTGAAGATGAAATGGAAAACTATAGGCTGGAGGACTGCTTACTTAGCTAAATTTGCAACTAGCTGAAATAGTCTTTACACAAAGAACATGAACTCATGGATTTGTGAGAAGGATGTTTATATTTTAATTTGCATCAGGAAGAGCCTAAGGAATTTGGTCCAAACTGGAACAGGCAGGCCTTAAATCCGTCAGAACCAAATGGCAGCCCTGAAAGTGAACCACGTTAGCAACAGCCTTATTGAAGAAGCTCCTAGATCAGAGGAGGCCTCCTCTAAGGGGAACACATTCTATGGGACCTCTTGGATGTGGACCCGAACTCCAGGGAAGTCTGGTGGCTCCTGAGTAGGAAATTCGGGGTGTGGAGGTATCAATGGCAGTGAGGATCTGGGTCCCCACGTTTTGACTGCTTGCCCAGTCTCTCATACATGGAGCCCATCTCTTGGGCTGTCTACAATTGGAAGAAGGGCTAATTAAACCAGTCAAAGAATAAAGATGCTTAGTCAGTGGCTCCCCATTTACATGATATTGGCTGAGGGCAGAGAAAGGCATAAACCTCTCAAGGCTGTTCGTTGTTTTCCTGGTACTGCAATTCTGACTTACAGATATATTTTTATGACTATTCTTATTACCTCTGCTTCACATACCACCAGGTTGGGGTGGTGGTGGTGCTCCACGAAATGCTATGAGAAAAGAGACACAGGATGGAAAAATTAGGCAAAGACACCATAAAATCAGAGACTAAGGTGATGAGATATTGAAGCCCCCAAAAGACAGGCTGCTAAGTTCCCTGGGTCGGTGGAATCATCTCAACGTAAACAGTGGCATCTGGGGGAAGGAGCAAGTCACCCCATTTACCTGCAACATGCTGTCCACCTCTGACTCCTGCCCTAAATCTGTTTTTAACAATCTACCAATCTTTTTTTTTTTTTTTAAATTTTTTGGCCGCCCTTCGCGGCATGCGGGATCTTAGTTCTCCATCCAGGGTTCGAACCCGTGCCCCCTGCAGTGGAAGTGCAGAGTCTTAACCACTGGACCGCCAGGGAAGTCCCTGACAATCCTTTAAATGAATTCTTCATTTGGGCTTCCTCACCACCCAAACCAGAAGCAGGGTCACCTACCCTAGAAGCCCTTATTTTTGCATGGGCACTACTACTTTAGTGTCACTTGAAGCATGACACACACTGTACTTTTTAGTAGTTATGTTTGTACCCACCTCATCTCCCCCAATAGAAGTTGTTATGGATTGATTGCATTCCTCCAAAATTCTTATGTTGAAGCTCTGATGTCAATGAGATGGTGTTAGGAGGTGGGGCCTTTGGGAGGTAATTGATTTAGATGAAGTCATGAGGGTGGAGCTTCCAAGGTGGAATTAACTGCCTTGTAAGAAGAGGCGAGCTCTCCCTCCACCATGTGAGGATAGAGCAAGAAGGCAGCTGTCTGCAAGCCAAGAAGAGGGCTTTCACCAGAACTCAACCACGCTGGCACCATGATCTTGGACTTTCTAGGCTTGAGAACTATGAGAAGATACATTTCTGTTGTTTAAGCCACCCAGTTGATGGTATTTTGTTACGGCAGCCCAAGCTGACCAACACCGAATGTAAAGCACTCGCAAGCAAATATTGTGTTTAAATTATTCTGTATCTCTTTTGACACATTAGCAAACAAAGTAGGGATGCGAGAAATTCAGAGAACAGCCTTGTACTGTTTAGAACCTTTTAGAAATGTCTGTGAATCTGTATGTGTAAAACTGCAGCTAAAAGAAGAACCAACATCTATTACGTCTTTTAAAGTATTTATTATAGCTAAATATGGAAAACAATTAGATTGGGGGACTATACATGATTTGTATTGCTGGAGTCCTTCACTTAATTTAAGAACTTTAAATTTCTTCTTTTTTCTTTCCTGTCATAAAGTCAGGGGTGAGGGATAGAGGAGGAGAGGAAAGGGCCTGGCATCAAGAATTTGGGCTTTGAAGCGAGACAGAACTGGGCTGGAATCCTGGTGCCCGAATTTATTAGCTGTGTGACCCTGGGCATGTTACTTAAATTCTTTAAGACTCAGCTTCTTCAGACACAAAATGGGAAAATCAAAGCATCTACTGTTGTAAGAATCTGGCTATTTTGAGAATTAAATAAAATACATATATAAAAGGCACCTATAACACAGCTAGTGCTCAAACAATGTTATCATTATGTGTCCATGTGTGAAGAGACAGCAAATGGCCAGGGCTCAAAATTCCATACAAATAACCTCAGTGTAATTGGTGAAATCTTAAAAACAGTGAAGAGGTTTGCATTTGTGAAGCTGAGAAAGGTGCCTTTCGTAACTTGAAGTGTTAGTAATAACTGCCCTTAAATGATGCTAATTAATGATAGCTAAATTGCAAATTATTGTTTCTAGCCAGAAGCCAAACATATATCGCCAAGAACCAATCAAGATCAACCGCAGAACATTTTTAAAGGGCACATCATACAGCAGAGAACCAAATACTAAATTATTTTTTTGACCTTGACTTCTTAACAGTGACGTGAAAGCATCACTGGATTTTGTAAAAAGGATTCCCTTAATTTGCTTTTAATATCGGGAGGGGAGTACTTCAGGGATGATTTTAATGATTTTTGAATTGCATATTTTTTACCTTAACATTTCCTCATTTCTTTTCTTATAAGCATCACTAAACAGGTTTTGGAAAGCTGTGGGTGGCTCAAGTTCAAGGTCATATTCTCAATACAGGAACACATTTGCATACAAATATATTGCAATAGCAAAATCTTTACTGCTTTACCACTTAGGTCAGCCCATTTATCTTGGAAAGGTTTATAAAATGCCTTTTTGGGTATCTGTCTACACATTTGTTTACCTCATCAATTCAGTTTGATAATATTAAATGTAGAAAAATTTGGTTTCCATTTCAGTCACACATCCTTCCCAATGGACCGTTAAATACACGCAGCCAGAAAAGAAACTTATTCTCCTCGCCCCAGAAGTGTCTGATGTGTGACTCCCCACAGATTACAAAGTTTAATGAATACTAGAATTTGGGGCAGACAAAGCAAAGTCATTCAATTTGTTTTTTAGAGGACAGCTGTTGCTTTTTCCTGCGCAGTAATTCTTTCCCCTTGCCCTCTTTGGGGAGTCACTCTACTCTACCTTCAGTGGTCCTGGGGTATATGCTGGTATCCCCAACTCCAAAGGGGGATGTGTCACCCAGGCTGCCATTTGGAGTCCTCCTTCCCCAGGCCATTGGGACAAATTCAGGGATGGGCAGATGATTCAGGCAAGACCAGTCAGTGCCCTCCCTGAGATCTGGACTATGGATAACGCAAGAGAGAGAGACACTCTTTTCTTTTGGATTACTTAATGGAATAAGTTTGAGACTGTCAGAGGTCATCTTTTTTCCTTGCCATTTGGAAAGTGCTTGCTTGAGAATGAAGCTAACACAGAGAGGAAAACAGAGCTGAAGCACAAATACAGCTCCACTATTTTTTGTGTTTCTGGACTCAGCTGTATGTGAAGTCCTAATTTTTGGTCTCCCCTGTATGTAAAAACAAACAAACAAACAAAACACCTCTTTTTTGCTTTTTAGAGTTGAGTTTCTGTTACTTGCAACCAAAAGAGACCTGATCATAATTGTTTAAGGAAAAGACAGACTTTAGAGTTTTATCTTAATATTCAGAGCTTCTTTGATTTGCTAAATTCTTCTCTTCTATCAGGGATAAACTCCACACCCTGATTGTACCTATTGCTTTCTAAAATTATTCCCGAAGCCCTTCAGATTTCAGTAACTTCTATCACTAGTTACTGGCACCTTATAATAAAGACATACGTATAGGTAAATCAAGACATCTCCTTTAGGCATCTTTAAAACTAGGCTTTGTTCTTGTCTGTACAGAATGGTTTAAATCAGTGAGTCTCACCTAGGATTGGCACATGAACCAGAATCACCTATTCTGTTTTTAAGAAAATTACCATTGCCTGGGATAAGCTGTCTCTAAAGCTCAGAGGTTGAGGCCCTGAAATGTATTTTTAAAAGCTTTGTGTTTCATATATGTATCCCTGGTTTAAGAATCACCTGTAACTATTTTAGGCAGGTATCTTCCTTAAAGAAGAAAAATGGACTAAGTTAATGGGTCCTAAATCCAGTTAATCATCAGAATCATGTGCTCTTTAAAAAAATAAATTCTTAAGGCAAATTCATGGAGCTTTCGATCCAATGGATCTTTTAGAAACTTTAACGGCTCCCTCGGTGATTCTGATGACCATTCAGGTGTAAGAACTACTGGATTAAATGATAGAACTACTGGTTCAACCTTCATGAATCTATGTTCACGGTCATTTTGCAGACACAGAGCAAAGAGACTTTAAAGGGAAAAACACCGGCTGAGACTTCCTGAGATTTGGAAGGCTTGGGACTGACCAGCGTTTATCTGTACAATGACGGGTGTTGAGCATGCACAAGCCAGGCTGAAAGATCGGGCCTGGTCATACCATCCTCAAAACAAAAACAGATCTGGTGTCTTAAAGGAAGCATAAGCTGAAAGCCAGTAGAAGTTCACAACTGCAGGTTTCATCATTCTGGTCTTTTCTCTATACGCATTCTTGTGTGGTCACAAGTGTCACTGTAACATCTCTACAAGGTGTGTCCTAAATATAAAATGCTACTTAGGTGAGAAATTTGACTTTCTATAACTGAAAACTTCAGAGGGTACTTCCTGGACCAAATGGAAGTAAATGAGAGTAAAAGAGAGGATAAAGAGGAGATTCTACCTGAATCTCTGACTTGTGAAATTAGCCATGATGAAACCGTGGAGCAGAAGGCCTCGGCTTACCAACTTCTCGTATACAATGAACGGGTAAAAGGGGCTGGAAATTACTATTCCCAGGCAGACACTGGCACAATAAGTAGAATGGCACTGATGTGCTATTAAGAACACTGCTGATTTCTTCATTAGCTTTTTCTCTCCTCACTGACTGTTAACAGCTTTTTCTGCCTTACTCTCCAGGTTGAAGACAGTGGAAATGCTGCCCGGGACAGCTCACTGTTTCCTTGTGAGGTGATGCATATTAGCTCTGCAGCCACTAGGAACCCAAGCACATTAGTAAAGACTCCCACCGTCTTCCCAATCACTATTTCAATCAATCTAGAAGAGTTCCTGCATATGCTACAAGCACTTTCACTTTATTTCAAACCTGGCTTAGCCTCTAATAGCTCAATTAAGTCACAGCAAAGCCATTAGAAATCAATAATCACACAGAACAGTAGTCTGAACTTCTGCAGTTATTTTTACTATGTAGCCAATTTATTTTTCTTTACCGCTGTCATATTGTTTTAAGATATATGTATTAAAGCTTTAGCAAGGCTGTGTTCTGATCTGAGAGTACTCACCATATCTAAACACAGACCCTACACGCATGTGCTAATAAGACATTTAAAGCCTCTCTCCAGAACTTAATAAGCCAAAAGTGATCCCACTGGCCCCACACAGCCGTGTGGCTTCACCAAGTCGGAAGTGAGGTTGTAGGACACAGGAACACAGCAAAGAAGAGAAGCTGACCAGAAATTGGCCAAGTAAATGGTGTTGCTAATGTAATGGTGATGGTAGGTTTGATAGATTTCACTGATTTTTTTTTTCCTACCCTGCCATTCCTCCCATTTATTGAATTGACGGCACTTACTACTTCAGAATTTGGTGGATACCACCTAGAAGGAAAGATGTTAGAGCTCAGCTTTAAGTTTCAAGCTAAATGTTTTAAATGTTCAGAGTGACATAGCAGATTTGAAAGCCTGGCTTTGTTGAAAATAAGAGCCTTTCTAAATTCCAAAGGAGCTGCTTTACATATTAAAAGCAAAGTTTGGAGATGCACTTGCTTTACTATGTCTTAACAAAGAAGGCCAGAGGATGTGGTGCAGGGAAAATTCTTGACAACAAGAAGGAAAAATAGAAAGTCCTCTGGCACTTATGCACAAGACAAAGAAGAGAGAAGGTGAAGATCAAGCGATGAGTGTGAGTGCCCAGGCTCACCCTCTCTCAGGGCCAAAACCTCAAATGAGAGAGGTTGGAAGGAATCACAGAGCATGGAAGCTGTTCCTTTGTCCAGGGAATAGCTCAGCAACATTTAAGTCCCAAATTCAGCCAGCACCAGGGCAGCACCAGAGGAAAACAGCCAGGCCAACAGACTTGAGGACAGCCTCACAATGTCCTGCCTACCTCAGTGAAGTTCGGAGGAAGCAGCCAAAAGTTCTCCGATCTCCAAAATTTGGGGGTACCAAAACATTGCTAAGATAAAAAGTGGACCCCCTCCAGCAGTTCCACTCCTAGGTATATCTAAAATAATTGAAAGCAGGGACTTAAACAGATACTTCTACACCCCTGTTCATAGCAGCATTATTCACAATAGCTAAAAGGCAGAAACAATCCAAATGTCTATCAAGAGATGTATGAATAAATAAATGTGTTATATATAAGCAATGGAATAATATTTAGTCATAAAAAGGGATGAAATTCTGACACATGCTACAACTTGGATGAACCTTGGAGACATCATGCTAAGTGAAATAAGCCAGACACAGAAGGACAAATGTTATATGATCTCACTAATATGAGGTACCTGGAATAAGCAAATGCATAGAGACAGAAAGTAGAATAGAAGTTACTAGGATCTGGTGGGGAGGAGAAAATGGGGATTAATTGTTTAATAGGTACAGAATTTATGTTTGGGATGATGCAAAAATTCTGGAAATGAATAGTGGTGATGGTTACACAACACTGCAAGTGTACTTGATGCCACTGAATTGTATACTTAAAAATGGTTAAAATGGTAAATTTTACATTACGTATATTTCACCACAATAAAAAAAATTTTTAAGTGGACCCTTAGTGGCTTGGCCAAAAGACTAGGAGGCTACACAGTGTTCATGTCCACGGCAGGGACAATGGACTTCAGCGGCGAATGCCCATAAGCCACGCCAGAAAACCAGCCCCAAACAACTGTGGCTCGGGTTGCTCAGTGCTCAGGCTGGCCGAGAGGCATTTCCACAGAGGGCAGTGAAGACTCAAAAGACAGCACCAGGGTCAAAGGGCCATCAGATGTCTCCCCATCCAGCTGCACCAACACTGACAGGACACACAGGCTTCCTCCTACACCTTTATGCCACCCTGGGTTGGAGTAGTGGTTAGAGGAAAGAAAAAGGTGATAGAGAAAAGGGAAAAAAGAGTCCTGACAGCGATACTAAACTCTGAATTGATTAATTATCACCAAGTGACAAAGTTTTAACTGAGATTGTATTCACTGCAAAAATCAAAGTATAATTCATCACCATAGGAATAAAGCTTCAAGGGGCAGGATAAGATCAGTTGTATAAATTTATCTACCTACCTATCTACCTATCTATCTATCTATCTATCTATCTATCTATCTATGTGAGCTCCAGTCTCCTACAGAACCTGGTGCATGAGGCCTTTGGTCCTCAGCCTGACATATCAATAGAGTATATATTGCTATTCTTTTCCTCATAGTTTCCAATGCATTCTTTTAAAGATTTTTCACAATATTAAACAACAAAAACAAAATTTGTGAATTTGCTCCTGTTTCATGAATTGCTGCCCCCAAATTCTACCCATTCCTCTTTTTATTAGTGGTCTCCAAGGTGTTCCACCTCTTTGTTCTTTCACAGTGTTTAACTTGAGCCGTCATTTTTTGCCTTACACTCTTTCTATTAACTTTGGATAGAAATACAGAAAGAATAAGCATTGGGTATTTCTCTCATTCATGAATTTTAAAAATAATTTTTAAAATACTCCACCAAATATGCCAGGCCTTTGAGGTGACATCACTGAAATGAGAAGCCATTTAAAAAAGAAGAAGAAGAAAAGAAAAACAGGTTCCATTGCTTTAGTCTTTGCGGGACATCAATTAAAGAGAGACACTTGCCTTCTGACATTTTTTTTTTTAAATCCCAAGACGCAGAACTTAAATTGACTACCATTGGCAAGCTTAACCCTCTACTGAGAAAAAGTTAGTGAGCTAGAAAATTAAAACACAGCCAGACTAGGTGAAAAATGGTGTAAGTAACACATTTACGGTTGAATGTGAAGATCTTTAGACTGTAATTTCTTGCTGTTTCAGAGTTTTCTGGGAATTCTCTCCCTCTACTACTGAATGTAGTTAATGTATTTCCCAGTCTGCTGATTCTGCCTGTCATAGGAATCTCCAGGGGCAGCTGTATGCTCTACATTGCCTTCGATATGCTGACAAAGGTTCAAAATAAAACTATCTTAAACCCTCAACCTGTTGTCCAGCATTTAGATTATACATTGCTTTGTTGAAGTTGAACGCTTGTTACCACGTTCCACATTTATTATGAGTGAACTAAGATTCCCAGAAGTCTTATCAATTAGACAAAAATGTGTCTTAAAAAAAAAACACTTGATAGAGTTCTACCCATTTCATTTCCAGCAGTGACTCTATAAACTACTGACTTAAATTCTCAAAGGGCGTTTCCCAGTCTCTCTTATAGACTAGTCAAACAGTTATGTCTATTTTTGTACTTGGCAAAGTGATATATTGGAAAACTGTGACATGAAAACAGAGTTCAAGAGTTCCACACAGGGCTTCCCTGGTGGCGCAGTGGTTGAGAGTCCGCCTGCCGATGCAGGGGATACGGGTTCGTGCCCCGGTCCGGGAAGATCCCACATGCCGCGCAGAGCGGCTGTCCGGAGCCTGTGCTCCGCAACGGGAAGGGCCACAGGAAAGAACAGACCGGGGACCGCGAAACAAAAAAAAAAAAAAAAAAAAAAAGCCAATGCTTAAGGACCCCTCCCCCAAATTCTGATTTAATTGTTCTGGGATGGTGCCTAGGCACTGATTTTTTTAAAAAAGCAAAGCCAAGGGTGAGAATCACTGGTCTAACCCAACACATGCTGATTCCATCCTTGCTAGGGAAGGGTTTCAGCATGGACTTGGGATGTAACCCTGGCCAAGATATAAGGAGATGTGGCAGGGCAGGGGGATGTAGGAGGTTCCAGAGGGATTCTGCTGAAAAAAATTCCTTCATCTTGAAAAGGATCTTAAGATAGTGAATTCCTCCTTCTGTTCTTGGCTAATGCTTGCAACTCAGGGGAAAGTCAGAACCAGGGCCCTTCTGTCATGACCTACTGAATCCAACCCTGAAACTGATTCCCTCAACCTTTCTTTTGTGATGTAAATTGTTCTTATAGCTTACACCATTTTAGCTGGGCATATTTGTGGATAAAAGCATCCTGACAGGTACACTAACTGATCTAGACCTAATAATGCATTGTGTTTAATTTTGTGTTTCAGATGAATAAAAAGGTGATCAGCAATATTCCCAGGATTCCAAAATGCAAGAGTTTTAAAAAGAACACATTGGAAATGAAGCTTCTCTTTGCATTGAAAAACATTCTAATAGTCACATTTCAGTAACTTTTTTTAAAGAGTAAGTATAAAATAATGTAATATGTTAGTGGTGAAAAACCAGTGCTATTAGGTTAATCTACAAGCCTATATTTTCTAGAATTTTCCAGAATTCTATAATTCTAAAATAATCTTAGAAAATGAAAAATCAGTTACTGTCCTCTTCAGGTCTTGAATCTCATGCAAAGCCTACTTACAGGACTTCGGGCACCTATTTTGCCATTTTGTGTCATTACACTTTAATGATTGATTTTCTGAAATGTAAACACACCCCGTGAAATGTGGTTGCTCAAACCCAAAGCTACCAACAGTAGCTTTGAAGTAGCAGCTGAAGTAACATTCAGCGGCAAGTAGGGTACATGCTGTTCAAGTAAAGTTGGTATTTCCCTTGCTGTTTTGTTTTGTTTTCGGTCTCTTTGTTTTGCTTTTGCAAATTCTCCCCGAGAAATTGGAAGACCGTCTAGACAGGTGGAAGAAATCGGCCCTTCTTTAAGTATCTTTCCCATATCTCACAAGAACAAGCACCCTTGCTTGAAGATGCCCAGCTCTCCACCTGTGCACATATTTTTGTCTGGGTTTCTTCTGCCCCTAGCCTTTTCTCCTTTTTACCAGCATCTCCCCCTCCCTCCCACGAACATCCAAGTCTTCCCATCCCCCTTAAATGTTCCCTCGCCGAGTTCTCTCTCGAGTTACTATACTCTGAATACCCCCTCACTGCTAAACTGGAAAGAAATATCTATCTCGGTGGCAGGCAAAGCATGGGCCCACACCAGCAGCAGCAGCATCAACTAGTTTGGCAGACAGAATAACAACCTTCAAAGATGTCCACGTCCTAATTCCAGGACTCTGTGACTATGTTACATTACATAGCAAAAGGGTCTTTGCAAACATAATTAAGGTTAAGGACCTTGAGATTGGGGAGATTATCTGGATTATCCAGGTGGGCACACACTAATCATACGAATCCTTAAAATCAGAGGACCTTTCCCAGAGTGGGAAGAGGGGAGATGCGACAAAGAAAGAATGATCAAAGAGACGCAACAATGCTGGCTTTAGAGATGGAGGAAGGAGGGCCATGTGGCAAGGAATGTGAAAGGCCCCTAGGAGCTGGAAAAGACAAGGAAATAGATTCACCCACAAGGTCTCCAGAACTGTTAGGTACTAACTTTGTGTTGTTCGAAAACACTAAGTTTGTAATCATTTGTTGCACCGTCAACAGAAAGCACATATACCTGGTAACTTGTTAGAAATGAAAATTCTTGGGCCCTACCCTAGACGTACTGAATCAAAAACTCTAGGAGGGGGCCCAGCAGTCTGTGTCTTAACAAGGCCTCTAGATGATCATGAAGCTTGGACAACACCTTCCTGCCTCCACTTCCTCACCTCCCATCTGTCATCCCACTGAAATCTGATTTAACCCCCACCCACTGTACCTGGTCTTGAATCACCTAGTTGCCTACAGGAATCATTTGTCTTTAGTCTTTGTTTCGTCTGAGCTTTAATCATCATTGAGACTAATTGCCATCCCCTTTCTGAATTCACTGTCTCCCGGCTTCCAAGACATCACTGCTACATGTCTCCTTTCATTGCATGGTACTTCTTCACCTTCACTTCTTTTCTATGGCTCTTCCTTTACCCACCCCTTGTGTATGGGCTTTGCTTGCACTGTATCTGCATCCTCTTCTCTTTTCCCTCTGGTTCCCTCTCCCTGGGCAATCTCAGCCATTCTCAGGGGATCCTTCAACCAAGCCCTAATGACTCCAGTCCCCATCTCCAGCACCAGTCTCTCCCGTGCTCCAATCCTGAATTTCAAATTGCCTTCTACATCTCTACCTGTATGCCTGTAGGGGCTTCAAATTCAATATATCCTCCTTCCCCACCCAACTTTACTCCCACAAACCTGCTCCTTCTCTTGCACCTCTCGTATTATGCCGATAACAGCCATTCCATTGTCCGATCATCCATGACTCTCTTTTACCCTTACCTTTCACAACAATTGTTCAAAAATCATTTCAATTCTATTTTTTAAAATATCTTTGAACCTTATCCCTTCTCCTCTGTGTCACTGGGCAACAGCCCTACTTCAGTGTTTCTCAAAGAGCAATTTCAAACGGTGCACCAGAATCACATACGGAACTTGTCAAAATTCCTAGAATCCAGGGCTTCCCTGGTGGTGCAGTGGTTGAAAGTCCGCCTGCAGATGCAGGGGACACGGGGTCGTGCCCCGGTTCAGGAAGATCCCACATGCCGTGGAGCGGCTGGGCCCGTGAGCAATGGCCACTGAGCCTGTGCGTCCGGAGCCTGTGCTCCACAACGGGAGAGGCCACAACAGTGAGAGGCCAGGGTACAAAAAAAAAAAAAAAAAAAAATTCCTAGAATCCAACCTAGACTCACCTGAATCAGACCTTCAGGGGGCCATGGGCCTGGAAATCTGCATTTTAGTAAATAACCAAATTGTTTTTTATGCTACCAAATTTTAAGAGCCACTGCCTTAGATCAGCTTTAAACTGCTGACCTGAACTCTGTTCCTTGGGCTTTGTATTCATTCATCTTTCTCTTCCTGCAAAACAAA
This sequence comes from Aethalodelphis obliquidens, assembly GCF_003676395.1. Classification (NCBI taxonomy): domain Eukaryota; kingdom Metazoa; phylum Chordata; class Mammalia; order Artiodactyla; family Delphinidae; genus Aethalodelphis; species Aethalodelphis obliquidens. The sequence goes on from NW_020837947.1 coordinate 41,979,249, forward strand.
TTACCACCACTTTAGTGGCTTAAACACACACACATATATTATCTCACGGTTTCTGTGGTGCAAGAGCCCAGACGCGGCTTAGCCGATTCTCTACTCAGGGTCTCACCAGACTGCGGTTAAGGAATTGGCTGAGCTGCATTCTCATCTGGAGGCTAAACTAGGAAGAAACTATTTCCAAGCTCATTTAGGTTGTGAGCAGAATTCATTTTCTTGAGATGTATGACTGAGGACACTGGCTTCTTACTAACTACCAGCTGCAGCTTGCCTTCAGGTTCTAGAAGCCACCTGCAGTTCCCTGCCACTTGCAGTTCAAGCAGTAATAAAAGAGGAAATTTTGTCTTTCTCACTTAGATGTTCTGTTGACATCAAATAATGGAGATTTTCTTTTTGAAGATGCTGTGACTCTATATTTCAACTGAGTTGCCTAGTCGTTAAATGATTTAAATATTAGAAATAAGCCAAATCCCAATATTATAAAACTATTACTTTCAGGGCTTCCCTGGTGGCGCAGTGGTTAAGAGTCTGCCTGCCGATGCAGGGGACACGGGTTCGTGCCCCAGTCCGGGAAGATCCCACATGCTGTGGAGCGGCTGGGCCTGTGAGCCATGGCCGCTGAGCCTGCGCGTCCGGAGCCTGTGCTCCGCAGCAGGAGAGGCCACAACAGTGAGAGGCCCGCAAACCGCAAAAAAAAAATTACTTTCAAAGTCTGTAACACTTTGTATAAGACTCTCCAGGGGTGTTTGTTAAAAGTGCACTTTCTGGAACTCCACTCCACTCCACCCCCCTAGATTTCTTATTCAGTAAGTCATTTTCAACAAGCACACCAGCTGAATCCAATTCAGATGATCTAAGGATCATGCTTTGGTAACCACTACTCTATAAAACATAATGAAAAAAAACACATGTAGGTTTAGATGTCTTTTGTTTTTTGTTTTTTTGTTTTTTTTTTTTGCGGTTCACGGGCCTCTCACTGTTGTGGCCTCTCCCACTGCGGAGCACAGGCTCCGGACGCTCAGGCTCAGCGGCCGTGGCTCACGGACCCTGCCGCTCCGTGGCATGTGGGATCTTCCCGGACCGGGGCACGAACCCATGTCCCCTGCATCAGCAGGCGGACTCCCAACCACTGCACCACCAGGGAAGCCCCATGTCTTATTTTTGATTACAAACAAAATCTTCTAACAGAGTTATAAAATTACATGCAGGAGAAAAAAATCCTTCAGTTACACTAGTCATGATTTATCTACTTCCAAAATTATGCAAAAATGAATAGCTCAAATCAACAACATAATTTAACAAATCTAAGATATTCTATGGTGATAAATCACTACCTAATATTTATTAAATTAATCTGAAATGTAACAATAAAATTCCACTAAATTTAATTAGCTGAAAAAATTTCCACCAGTTTTATGTAAATCTTCCAATAAGGAATCAGTTCAATCTTTTCTTTGCTCAATAACAATACTTTTATTTTTACAGCTTTCTATTTATTATTCAGAACACCTTTTTGTTGTGAGCAGGGCCTAACTGAGGCAACACAATGCAGTATAAATCTATCAATCACCTAACAGCAGAGGGAAAAAAAGCCTATAAAATCATGTTTTAAATTAATCCAGCCCTTTTTATCTTTGAATATCTCTTAGTTTTTGTAGAAGACAGATTATGGATTATTGGAAAATAAATTCATGTTTAGTTTACTATCCTGCACTAAAATATCCAAAAGCAGGATTTTTTTTCTGCTCTGCCTACCTGGGAATTTCTCTGTGATACATTTAGTGAATACAGCACTAACCTACAAGCTAGAGGCACAGCTTCTATCATCTCTTTGTATTCCATTATCAGTCTCTAGTGAAGGATCATGCGGTAATTTAGGATTCTTCCCCACAGTAAATCCAACTAATTCAGGCAATATGGTAACTTTCCTCACCACTTGCATCCCAAATTATCTAAATTAGCTGTGTGACTGTTCCCTAATATACCAATCTGTGGTGGAACCTTTCATTTGGTTTCCTGTGCTTTGGGTAATTCAATTCAGCACATCTAGATCAAGTAGCCAGTAAGTACTAGACACTGAGGGGGATGAAAATATATACAAGACAGCAGCCCTTAGTAGCCAGGAAGAGAAAAAAGGCATGACAACAGATAACCAATATGCATGTGGTATAATGTAAAAAGTGGTAAATTCCTCAGAGCTGTTACAAAGTTCAGCACACAAGTTCAGAATTTGGCTTCATTATTTATTATTCAGACCTAGGGTGCCTAGATCTGAAATTCCTAGTACCCTAGGTGTCTGACAGAATCCACTGAGACCCGAGACTTGCTAACAGAAGCATCCACTATGCACTCACTGGGACAACCGACGCCCAGCTTGGGTCACTCACATTTGCCTCTCACTTGTCCTCCTGTCACGTGCACAATAGACTAGTGCTGTTCGACAGCCAGCTGCCAAATATATGGGGGCCCTGGACAACTCTAAGGAGTATTTCGAGGTGCGATGGCCATGGTAGGTGTACTGTGGCTTTGAACTTATCAGCTACTATCTATGTCAGGCTATGATGCAAAACTAATCCCCAATTCTGCAAAAGCCATTAAATTAAAATAATCAAAAGCTGTCAAGGAGCTAATGAGTTTGCTTTCTCCAGTCTTGCCAGACATTTTCTTTACATGATTTAATCATGTCACTCCTGTGTGTTATTACACCTTCAGTTCAATTTTTAGAAAAAGAAGTTGATACTAAGTTTACAAGAAAATTATTCCAAAATCATCCCAAGTTTCTCTTCAGGTCTTTGTTAAAAACATCATCTGATTTCAGAGTGTTATCAAAAATCCTGGAAGCACCAGACCACCGTTCCCTCTCCTGGATGAAATATTAAAAGATGAATGTTATGCGCAGCAGTTCCTTACAATAGTCAATTCTCAGTGATTATTTTGAGGAGAAGGAAGAGTGACTTCGCCGAGTAAGAATGCTGCAGCCAGCAGTCTACAAAGCTTGGATATGGGAGGTAGGGGTGGGCGTGGGTGTGGTGAAGGAATTTTGGAACAATCAGTCTTTTATACAGTGAATAACTGAAAAGTATGTCAATAAAAATACAGAGAAAATGCACACATATTACACAATCTCCTTTCGGGACGTTCTGCCTATTTGTCTGGCTCTGGGTCCTTAACTTTAGAGCAGCCCCAGAGAGGAGCCTTGAGAGGCAGCGGGCTGAGGACAGTAGCATACAGAGAAAGGAAAGAGATGAAGTTTTCTGCTAATTAAAATGTTCTCTCCTCTGTTTTGAATTTTTTCTATAATGGAGTAGTAAACCTTACTCCATTGAAAACTTATAGTGGAAAAAATTTAGAATATTTCTGTGCACATCCGATGACAAATTAAATATGAAAATGTATGGGGAAGTATAAGATAAATAAGGAAATTTATGGAAAGTTTCACCCAAAGTAGATTCTGTTTCCTCCTCTTCTGATTATAGACTGTAGCTCTCCAATCTTTTGGTGACTACACAACAACATGACGTTAAAAGTTAGCTGCTTTTTTCTATAATATAAGCATGAGAAACAGAAGAATTATATGACATATCATACCCCCAAAGTCCATGCATTAGGAGATAAATAAAATGTCTTTAATAAAATACCCTACATCCCCTAAAAATAATTATATCTTGCTCTAATTTTTTTTAATTAATGAAAGTATCAAATAATATTGATGTAGTGAAACTTCAGGAGTTGGTGGTTTTTCTTTTTCACTTGTTAATTATTTGACACCATGAGCAATCAACCTCTCCGTTAATTAAAATCACATCTTTTATGTGATCTTTTTTATGAAATGAGGTTTTTCTTTTAGTGTCATATTTTCACTTAGAACTACGGTGTTTTGTTTAAAAAATCAGATATTTTCATGTTTAAAATATATACATATATTTTCAGACTATTTTTCATTTTCAAAAATCTTTCTGATTTTCCTATTAGAAAAATTAAAAAGATATTCCTTAAGAGTTCAAGGGCTCTATGATGGTGGCCTCCAGCCTCTCTGGGGAGTAGATAGTCCATTCTGCTCCTTTTAATGTTCTTCTTAGCATGGGAAGGCAGTTGAGCTTACTAATGCCTGTCCATTCTGTGACCCTCACTTGGCCTGAACTTCTCAATAAGTTTATCAAGAGGATTTGCAGTACATTTGGAATTCTGAAATGCAAATGATTTTACGAGAGAGAGAGAGAGAGAGAGAGAGAGAGAGAGAGAGAGAGAGAGAGAGA